>NC_092818.1:123624212-123924212 GCF_023375885.2 Dermacentor andersoni | reverse complement strand
AGAAGTCTGCTTCACGGATTGTGATATAAACATACTGCTATTGCAGAGTACTTCTGTTTAACGTCTTTTTGTTAACCGATGAATCGCGAGTACAAGAACTTCCAAAGGATCTGTACATGGTAGCTGAACGTCTACAGTTGACAATGACAAGAAACCGCATGCAGAATGCAGGATACAGCGCTTCCTTTCTTCTTTAAATATTTCAGACTCAGCCAGTGTGCCGTTAATCAGGCAGTTTTTGCCATTTAAGGTATGCAAAGATTGCAAGAAATTGGTGAGATAGATTGCTTAAGTAGCGGAGGGCAGGCGTTTGGGAACAAAATAAAGACAGAGTCCATTTCACTTTTCTAAGCGTATCCAGAACGGCGCTATAGGTAATCTTAAAAAGTTCTCGTTCGCACAAGAGTCGCCGTGTCTTTTTTTTTCTTTTTACGCTATTTTAATTTTTCTCTCTATGTTCCGTATGCATCTGATAGGACATATTACCCATGCGGCTCGAAACAGGATCAATCACGTTGTTCCTGTCAGTAAATAGGCCCTTAATATAATGTTTTTGGCTGTCAAAACAAAAATCCTACCAGCTTCAAAAGGCTTCTTTTTTTCTGAAGCTTTATACGATAGAAAGGTCCCGCCGGTGCTTGCGAACTATTTTGCCTTTCAAATCCCGGAGAAGGAAGGGAACGTTGCAGCAAGAAGCATATTGATGACCGCATGTGGATCAGGATAATCACACGGTTTTTTTTTTCCCTTTTTCTTCTCTTCCGAGACAAGGTGTATAGGACACTGCTGCAAAGGTTCTCTTATCATTCGGGTCCAGAACTCATTACGGCCACGCCATCGGCCAGCCCGTCCAACTCGCCCAATTAAAGGAGCCGGTCCCGCGGCTCCCTCCCGATCCCGTCGTTGCAGAAAACCAAATCCTAGGCCTCTCTGCCCTGGTTGAGGGAAAACACGAAAATTTAAATTCGCCGACTGGACTTCATTAAGCCGTGTGTGTGCATGTGTGCGTTCGGAAACCATACTTCCACGTGTCGAGGATATACCGTCGCCGTGATTGACTCTCAACGTCCCCCGGTTAAATGCGTAGCGCGCAAATCAAGAAAAGCATAAAGCGCAGCACGTGCTCGCCGGAGCGCCGTGGTCGTGATGATATACGGCCGGTACTTTCCACCCATTTAAGCATGAAGCAGTTCCTTTCATCTACACGACGAGATTTGCGCTGATTAGCTCTGCGTAGCTTTTCATTGTAATAGCTTACTAGCGGTATAAGGCTCCGAAGATGTCGTATCATGTTGGCAACGGGAGCTATAATACGCTTTTGTCATTCCCTATACACGGGTGTCGGGCGCCAGCCAGCACTATATGCATGCTGGTAAACGTCTGCAGCTTTACCGGTGATCATTATACCTCGCTTTTCTCCCGAAGCTTTATTGTAATATTTTCTTTTGTGTGCTGCTGCAACCGACTTCCCCTGAGTTCTTAGTCTAGCGTGACTGGCGCAAGTGAAAAGTGTCTACTCTCCTGTCGTCTGGCAAATGGCGTCCTTACGCACCTCATACATATTAAATCACGTTCGAAAGGCGCCGCCATGATGGGAAAGTTTGACGTCTTTGTGGGTGTCACAGCTCTTGCTGGAATTCCCTGCGCTCTTCAGCAGGTGCTTGGCTGGGAAAGAACAGCGGTTCTCCACATGACGTAATGACGCTATTTCCAACCTAGGCCTGTGTGCCGGGGACGGGGAGTAGGGGGCCTCTTTATCCGGTGGTACAATAACGTTGCCATCATCATCATCATCATCATCAGCAGCAGCAGCAGCAGCAGCAGCAGCAGCAGCAGCAGCAGCATCATCATCATCATCCAACCTTTTTCTTTCCTTTTACATATGCGGGTGGTTGACTCTCAAAAGAATTTCTTAAAGTGGATACCACTGGCGCATGCGAGATCTGTCCCTCAAATGCTGTTGCTTTTTGAAGGGTATCCGTACTGGTGAGCTAACTTTCCGCAAGAAAATAATAACAACAATAAGAAGAAGAAAATAACAATAAGGAGAAATCTTCTGCATTCGTTCAGTGTTAAAAACACCCAAATTACTGAAAAGAACAACTAGGCTGCAATAGCACGAGTTAGAGTGATATATGTATGCGACATATATGCACAAATAAAACCTACTATAAACTTGTTTTATCATTACTAAAGGCGAGCACACTTACGGCAACAGAAAAACAGTGCTTTCGGCCTCAAAGCGGCGGGTAATAATATTCTAGTTTCTGTTGTGTTGCCCTAACTTAACGCTCAATTATTCTCAGTCTTCGTCAATTGGAGTTACCAGTGAACCCGTGCGCCGAGATCACCGACTAGCGTGCGTAGCGAGGAGGCAGCACTTCGCCAGGTTTGGTTATACGAACCAATGTCTCGTGCAGATAAACCCGGGCGTGTTGGCGTAACCTCGTTTCTCGTGGCGGCGGATCAGAATTGCCGAGATACGAAGCGTCGAAGAGAACGAGTACGGAGTTTTGTCCTTTGTTTCGGGAGGGGCAGAACCAATCCGACCCAACTGCCTTGACTCGAACCTTTCATTCCAAATAAACGGGTCGTATCGATGCAATCTGCACTTTGCAGGTGTAGCGACACAGCCAGCCGACTCAGCCCAAACACCTAGCGTTTCCACGAGACCGACAGTCTCATCTCAGCTCGACAAATCGACGCAACCCGCCGTCCTCTCGGTCACGTAGACAACTTGAACATTTCAAAAAAGGCTCTTATCTCCGCTGATTGAAATTGCGCCCACATCATTCAGCACTTTCACGGGGCCTTTCTTCTTTTTTTAATCATGGTCGCACTCGAGGAAAACTGAGGGAAGCGTTAACGGTTGGGCGTGTAGCTTTAAAACGCCTCGCAAATGTGAAACAGCAGCAGCCGCTTATAGGCGCGCCAGCGAAGGGTCTCTCGTTCAGCGCAAGCTCTTTCGTCGAAAACAGCCGGCTCCTTGCACACCGACTTCTCCCCGGAGCTGCGGCCCTAGAAGGTATAAGTCACACAAACTAACGCTAAGGTCTTCCCGGCCTGTGCCGAAATGACCGGAGCTCTCTTAAAAGCCCACGCACCACAGGAAAAGGCTTCGCCCGCTCTCCAGCTTCCAACGCAGCCAGACGTCGCCACCTCCAGCAGCGCGTCTCGCCTCATTTCGCAGCGGGGCCAGCGGTCGCGACGCTTATCAGAATGGGAATTCCGCGAGCGCGCTGCCGCTAAAAGCGAATTAGACTCGGGTAACGGTAGTTCTCCACCTTCGTTCCGAGCGAAACAGCGTTGGCTATAAGTGGACGCGGCGCGCGCGTCCCAGGTGAGAACTAATTAGCGAGGAGGTCGCTTCACACCTACTGCGCCAACGCTTTCCTACTCGCTTCTATCTCTTGCGATGTTGCGATGAAGACAATTAAGGACGAGCGCGAGAAACTATGCAGGGGCGAATGAATGCGTAAGAACGCATCATAGCAGGCTATACAAATGTGTGGAATTCGTTTCGATTGCATTAACATTTTCACCCACTACACGTGGCATTAAGGACAGACGAAGGCTTGGTCTTAAGCGCAGAGTTTGCAACAATAGAAAAAGTACCTGCGACGCTATTTAAGAATAGTGTGGGAATCGACCACGGCAATCTTGATCTGCATAAACCTTTTTTCGTCAGAAAGCAGCCAGTTTTGCAACTGTACGAATGCGGAAACAATGGAAGCCGGAGGCTGCAGCAAACTGAGCCAATGAAGCATGTTGAGAAAGAACGGGAATGTTTTGCCATTCAGGAGACGTTTACGAAGGCTACGTAATTCTTTTCGTGTTGTTTTGCTTTTCATAATTAAAACGAGTGTGATGTCTTAGTCATTGTGCGGTGTTGACAGTGACTAGTATAAAGAAGAAAGGAACCTTGAAAAGTTCGCGATCATAAAATTCGAAGATTGAAATCTCACAGACAGAGCAAAGCCCAAAGGGTATCAGATATCCAAACAACCCACAACAATCTAAAATACATCCTTTACTATACAGCGCTTTTCTGACAACTGGCGGGACATTACTCCACTCAGAAGCACTTTTGTCGCTGACTTAGAGGTGCTGCGATTGCTTTCAAATTCCACAGCAGTTTTCTTCCAACCGGATCCACCTTGCAATTCTTCTCGCCGTTTCAAATAACCCTACAATGTCTGCCAGTATGGCCTAAGCGGCTTTCGGGCAGCTTCGCAGCGCTCAAGTCACCGTTGCGTAATTCCGCTTTCTATATACCCATTGGGGCGAGGGGGGGGGGGGGGCGGAGGTCGCACAAAAGGCGCCACTTTTGAATTTCGCAATGGGGGCGAGAACCACGGAAGACACGATGCTCGAACCGAGTTCTTTCTGTGCGGACGACACTGTTTCCGCCCATTCAACACCCTGAACAACGAAAGGGCTTAGTGCATTCGACCTCGGATTCCAGCAGACAAGTGGCTTTTCAGAGTAAAAAAATAAAATAAAAAATACACACGGGAGCACAACTTCTGGAAACAAATTCAATGCCCGGTGTTAGATGTTGTTTGCGACACTCCCCGTTACGACAGCCGCCGATACCAACAACGTTTCGCTCGGTCCTGTTTTTCTCGACTTGAGCAAGCGCCACCCGTCGGGCTGTATCGGGCAGCTTACGCGTTGTCGTTGGCCGCGCGTCAAATCAGCGCCCACCTACCGCCGATGTGAGAGGCACCAAATATCGTGCTCGTGAAACTGCAAGAGTCGCACCGGACTAGCAATTTTAGCGTCAGCGCCCCGAGTGAAACAGCTTTGTTGCGCTTCTCTACACATCACTGTCAAAGCGGCAAATCCATTGTGTCACGTATACAAGAACAAACCTTGTTTCCCTGTTGTTATTCTTTTTCGTCGCGTTCCGAGAAAATGCATAAACAACTGAGTCGTTGGTTGGAAGAAAGGGAAAGATAAAAAAAATGAAAACAAGTTGCTTCCAGGAAAAGGTAAGGGCAAAAATCAATTGCAATGGCCCCCAGACGTTAGGCAGAGTTGTTTAGTATTCCGTCCGGGCTATTTGATCGGCCCCTAGCCTTTATCCTTCCTCCCCGTTTCCACACGTTGCTCTACCTTCTTTCTTTAACACCCACGCGTGAAGAACGAACTAAACTTTTTCATCCTAAAACTGTGCAGCTTTAAAGTACCCGAAATAGCATTCACTAACCAGAAGCGAATCTTAGGAAGGCATTCTCACTTTAGAGTGTTCCTAATATTTCCGCCGTTCTTATGCTTAGAACTATGGTTTTATATGATATGAAAATGCAGGAACTTTTCACTAAACCGCCAACTGTTGTGCACAGGAGGAGATGACTTTGTCAGTGCAAGCTCGTATTGACTCACGCGAGCTCTAAAGCTTCCCTAAGGCTGCACCGTTTTGTGGACACCAACTGTGCGCTCCGAGTCGACTTGCCGCGTCGCGTGACGTGCTCCGCCTGGCTCGTGTCTGGACCAGCGGCGCAAGCCAGTGGTGGGGCATGAGCCTCGACAAACACCACCCGTTGCGCGATAACACAAATGAAAGCCAGCGTCGTGCGCGAAATCGGCAATTCAAATCAGCCGTCCGGCTATGGAATGATCGATCACAGAGCAGCGGGAAGGGAGCGCTACGTTTCTCTCTCTCTCTCTCTTTTTTACTTCTGTTTTTCGGCGGGGAGGTCGCGAATGAATGACGTTGCCCGAACGAGGTGAAATTGCCTCGCCGTGCCTCGCGTGCGCGCCGCGCGGCAGCTTTTTGACAGGAGAACAACCCCTGGCTTCACTTCCAGCAGATGGAGACCACGCCTGTCGTCACTTCCTCTGCCAGCGGTGCGGATAAAAGCTGATCCCGTAGAGGCGCAGCCGCCGCCGGCCGAGTCGAGACTATGGAGAAATCATACGAAGCCTCATCCGGAGCTTTCTATGCTGAGTCGACGCAGTACTCTCGTCTCAAAGGTCTACTTCGTCACCGAGGCCTTACAAATCATACCATCACCGCATTTTCGACGCACAAGCTAGCCAGATGTCTTCACATTTAAGGATTCCATGTTCTCAGAATTGTTAGGGACTCGCCGCCTGATGACGTCACGTTCGTTATATGCGGAGGCTGGTTCCTCCTAACGTGTCTAGAGATCGAACAAAGACGCCCACATATATCGTCGAAGTTATATTGTACCTTTTTTAATGCGACAGCATTAGGAGCGTCAAAGTGGGGAGAAAAAATGCATGTAAAGTGTGGGAAGCTGGTCACGTGGTATATATATGCACAGGGGCAACTTCGGCTGATGTGGCACTTCGATCCTCGAAGAGGCAAAACGCATGTTCAGTGAGCTCCTGAACAACACATTGCAATGTGGTACATGTGATTTAAATCATGGATCCGGTAGCTCAAAGAGGTGTAACTTAACGCTGATGCATTTCTGTCACATTTACCGCTAAATCACCCCTTCATTTTTTTAACCAGAGAAGAAAGGATACGAACAGTATATAGCAGGATTAACGGGGGGGGGGGGGGGAAGAATCCAATAATGATAGTACATTCAGCAACACATAAAAAGCATTAGAAATCCCGCGCAGTCTACGGAATCGCAGCACTAATACTATATTTAAAAGTATAGCAGACTCAACATAAAGGTTAATCACTCGTAAATTAAGTGCGAATGTTGTTTTGAAATTCAGTGGTATTGAGGAGAGCGAGTACAAATAACACATGCCGGTGGTCATACCAAGAGTTCGAGACCAGCGGTGAGCGATGATCACGCAGAAATTCTTTAAATTTGTCAGGTTTGAAAGGTCCAGCTGGCATTGAAGCTCGTCGCAAAGCTGGCTTTGAAATACAATCTCAATGACGAGATTTGCAATTTCCCCTTCCAGCAAGATGATACGTCCAATAATATTAACACGAGGATTCCTCCTTAATCTGACGCACTATAAGGGCTCCCTTGTGTCTAGGTGCGTGCGTCTTTGTCTACATTTTCCTTTGCTTTCATAGCAGGCAAAGTTCTCGCTGCAGGTATGCAAATACCCTTAAACAGAAACACTCGGCGAAAACTGCCCATCACGGACGGTATATTATCAAGCAAACAGTAACCTTCGCGCACGTATGGTTTGCTACTGTATACACGGGGAAGGGGGTTAAGGGTTAAAAGAAAGAAAGCAACAAAGAGAGAGAGAAAGAAAGAAAGAAAGAAAGAAAGAAAGAAAAAAGAAAGAAAGAAAGGAAGAAGGAAAGAAAGGAAGGAAGGACAAAGAGGCAGACACCAGCAGTGTGAACACGTTCCTATTGCAAAAACCAGTACCCAGTGTCTAGCGCCATTCCGGATTACGGGCTCAGCGTCGCGCGCTGGATGCTGGAACGCTGGAGTGGCGCGGCATACTGCAAGGCACTGGGTGCTTGTGCGAAAAGCAGCTCTAAAGCGAAAATAAAAACGCGGTGCCCGTATTCCGTAGATATATTTTTTTTTAGTAAAGAAAGCAATAAAGGGCATTTTAATGCAATAATAGAAAGAGGAGAAAGAAGCTTGCCACAAACAGGATTTGACTCTCTGACCTAGAGATCTTAAGCCCAGTACTTTAACATTAAGCCACGCCGAAACATGGCGGTTTCTGAATAATTTACCATGTGAACACCCAGGCACAGTTTCAGTTGGTGTTTAGATGTCTAGCACAGCCATGGTAGATGCGCTTTCACCCCGCAGCTGTAACTTACGCCTCTGTCAGAAAGAAAAAAAAAGTTATTGTCCGTATTGAATCGTATGCGTTCAAGTGCCACAACATCGACTTTGTTTCACGATTTGTATTTTAACTTGAAAAAAAAAATTCTTAAATGAACCGCCGACTCGCGATGCTGTACGGGGTGATGCTGCCGATTCTGATAGCAATTTATTACTCTGCGCGCAAAGGGAACTGCAACATTTTCGTATTTAAACAACGCGGTTCATTCGACACGTCTGTGCACTCACATATCTCCTTCATAGAAGCGTCGGTTTGTGCAGCTCGCAGCCTTCGGCGAAACCGCACACACGTGGGCTTATTTACTTCATTTTATTTTATTTTATTTTATTTTGCCCTCAAGACTGAAGTATTACAGAGGGGAGCGGGTAAAAAAAACATACACAAAAAATAACGCAGCAGCAAGAAATGGTTCGTTATTACAGCAAAATTGATTAGTTAATTGTATCCGGGAGTGATGATGTCTGACAAGGCCGTACGAAACTTTGGGTTGTCCTTGATTGCGACAACTGCGCCGGGAAGGTGGTTCCATTCCTGAGAGGTCCTAGGAATAAATGATTCGTTACAGGTTCTGGTGCGGCATTGAATGATTCCAACCTTATGGGTATGATCAATGCGAGAGGAAATGTAGGTAGGTGATGATATAACGCGTCGCATCGGCGCTCATCGGTTCTTCTGCTGAGAGGAAAAAATGATTTATTCAAGAAAGCTGACGGGAAAGCTAAACTAAAGGGCAATTTTTCCTCGTTACATGTGTTTATTCCTGTGCAAAGGCAGGTCGATAGCGCGTGGATGGAGCCAGCGGGCACGCTAGTTCTAACCTTCGGTGGAAGGGAACACTCTCGGCGCGGGTACCTGGTCAACGCTGAAATGTCTGTATTTGAGCCTCAGAACCCTTTTTTTTTTACTATCATTTTTTAGTACATCAGAGAAAGCGGAAGCACACAAATTGCCTCAGCTTTTCTGTCGCTGCAATAACATCAACCAGCAGCTGGCTTCCTGGAGTCCGTTCGAACGCATCCGAACGACTGCTGGGTTTGTTTATTTCGCGTCGTCTCCACAACACTGCGGCAACTCGGAGTGAGCGGTGGCGTCATCGTTTATAAAGAAACTTAAAACCACTGCAGGAACACGTCCCGTGTTCGGCGCAGTGAGCGTGACGGAAATGTCAACTAGCACAGCTGCTGAGCAGTGAAGCCCTCGTTTGCGCCTCAAGTGTCACACATGCATGCATAAACGTAGCAGCTCACGCACCTTTATTCCGAACTGCGACACGAAACCGGCATTTATGACCTCATAATAAGGCGTTATTTGAAACAGGAGAGTGATAGCTCCCGATAATATGGCATCAAGCATTGAATATTCAGCAGCACCTGGACACCTTGCATCCCGGAACCCGGGTGCACCCAAATACATCCAGTGCAGTTTCGACTAAGAACCAGGGAACTCCAGCAGGAACCAGTGCGTTTACAGCACATACCAGTGAGCCCCAGCGTCATAGCAGTGAAAGCAGCGTCTCGTGCAGTGTGACACAGCTATTTTCCAGTTATCGAACTGGTGCGCCAGCGACTCCCAGCGCGCACCAGCCTCTCTCGTGCGATGCAATGTGAAAAAAAAAGCACGCTTTTTTCTCACTGGAATGCGCTGCAAGGTGCTAGTTTTTACAATAGGTGTCGCATCGTTGCCTTCTTGGGGCATGTAACTATTTTTTTTTCTGCCCGCAATAGTGTTTACAAAATGTGATACGGCCGACGCGCACTTCGCTAAGGGATCATTGTAATCATTATAACATAAACAGAAGTTATAACACGGCAACAATTTCTGTTCTTGATCAGCGCTGAAGGCTTTCATTCAATGATGCTCTTTCATAATCCGGAAAGAAAATTCGAGCTGCCTAATGAGTCTCCTTTAGCTTCCGGACTTATTAATTAAGGATTAGTGTAGCTTCATATTCTCTTGCAAGCAGAAAACGACAAAAGCCGGTTATCCCTGGTCTCAATCAGGGCAAAGGGAGTAAACCCTAAGCACTCGCCAGCAAAGCGAAGTAAACGTTGAACGGAGGGAATATGGACAGCATTCGCGAATTACTGATGCTATTCCCAAAGAAAACCTTCCTACTGCCATGCTTCAGGGACTACTGTATTCCGTGGTCATTATTAAGATCAGCTGTAGTAGGCGGCGGCTGACCGGATCCGCTAGAATTGCATCCTCCGATAAGTCAAAGATAAGTAGGCGCAAGTATCGGAGCAACTGGGCTTGAATGCAATGAATTAATCCAGAGCAATTTTTCCTTTTCTCTTCGTTGGCATCAATACCTTACACACTGATACTCAACCTTGGATAGGAACCCAGTATTATATATGTGTAGGGTGGTTCATTTGCTGGTAAAGCCTTAAAATTCCTGATTTCGGCACCCCGAACAACTTTTACCATAATTGGATTAAACCCCATTTCTTTCCTAAGTTTTCACTTTCATAAAGGATAATAACAAATGCACGTGTTAACAAATTAATTAACACTGCCCGTGTTGTGTGAGCAAGTGGTCAAGATAGTGCCCACTAATGAATAATAATTATACACAAATATGACGTACTTATATATTTATTTATACACAGTATTTACAGCTTCTTCACTGGAGCATAGTGTAAGACCAGTTAAATGGCTTAGTTATAGATGTGGTGGCACATAAGAAATAACATATATGCGCAGGACAATGCATTGTGACAAAGAGATAATAACACAGCAACACGCACAAAAACATGAGCAATATAAAGAGCCGTATGTAGGCACACTTCCCGTGGTAACACGAGTACAATTTATCTCGCGATCTGTGATGTAAACGACATATTTCGATGGGGACGAAATGCGAATGCGTACATGTGCCGCGCATTGAGTGCCGGTTAAAGAACCCCAGGTAGCCGAAATTATTCGGAAGTCCCCCACTGCGGCGTCCCCCATAATCATTTCGTGATTTTGGCACGTAATACCCCAGATTCTTTCTTTCTTCTTATTTTTCGAGGGGGGGGGGGGGTGGTAGCGGGTACGATATCATCAGGAAGATCGTTACAGTGTGAAATACCATGCAGAAGCACTGGTGAGTTATAGGTTGGTGTCTTGTCAAAGATACGCTTATGCTTAGGTAACTATGGAGTCGTCGAGACGCGCACAGTGGTGCTTTGAAATGCGGTAGAGATAACTTGGTATGACTGACCTACCCATGCGGCAGACATAAAAGGAAAAGGGAGCGGCTAATATCAAGAGGCTACAGCAAAATGCCAACTTTTATTTTGGGTCGCGCTAGAATTGCAGTCAAAGTTCCAGAAATGAGCTGGGCAGCCCGGTTTTGTACGCGTTCTAACTTGGGGATCAAGCAGTCTCGTTGGCGGGACCACATTAATTGAAGTAATTCTAACTGGGTCCGAATTAACGTTTCGTAAGCTAGCTTATGAACGATAGATGGTGATTTAAGCAGATCGTGACAAACGTACCCAGGTGTTTGGTATGCTTTAGCACAGATAATGTGTGACGACCACGAAAGATGGAGTCTAAGGTGTAATGCTAGATACTTGTAGGATTTTATCCGAAATACGGCAGAGATGTTAATAAAATAGCAATACTCAAAGTTGGATTGTTTGCGAATAAAAGAGACAAGTTTGCATTTGCTCGACTTTAAAACCATTGACCATTTGCTGCAACGTATGCTTATAAGGTCGATGCATTTTTAGGGCAAGATGATCATCCGGAGAAGGTATTTTCCTGTAAACAACACAATCATAAGCGAAGAGCGGAGTAGTTGAAATGCTAGCGGACAGATCTTTAATTAAACCAACAAAAGGAAAATCCCTCAGGACACTGGCCCAGAGGGACCGCCGAAATTACATCGGCCACTGTTGACGAACATACGGTAATAAATGTAAATTGTTGACTACACGCCGTCTTGGCGTATTGAGTATGGCGTTGCACTAGAAAGCCCGAGTACGCGGGATCAAATCCTGGTCGCGGCGGCTGCACTTCGATAGGGGAGAAATGCAAAACGCCCGTGTACTGTGCATTAGGTGCACGTAAGCCAACTCAAGGTGGTCAAAATTAATCCTCAGTCCCTCACTACGCATGTTTTATAATAAAATCGTGGTTTTGGCCCACGAAAACCCCAGCATGTAGTTTTAAATTGTTCATGAAACGAAAAAAATTTCTCACCCAAGGTAATGTAACAGAGCATTGCCCAAGTGAGTTCAACTTTGAACACAAACGACAAACGACAACGGGAAATGCGCTCAAAAGTTTTCGAAAAATGAACAGAAATACTGGCAGTTTGGAATTTAATTTCCTTGTTAGAATGCAAGTCGATTGTAAACTCTTGCAACTGGGGATCGCAAGACAGTTTTTTTTCTAAATCCGTGTTGGTTGTAAAAAAAGAAAACGAAAAGAAGAAGCGTCACGCATCTACAACCACGCTAGGCGGCTGTATACTTTTTATTTATTCAGTCCTGCAACTTTCCTGCCGTATAGTTGGATTCTCTCGCGTGCTATTCAGTCTTCGAGAGAATTGGAGTTTACTCGCTATGATGAAGCATTCTAGAGACAAAAACGTACGACCCATGCTACGACTGGAGTGTTTTCATATCGCAGAATGACTGCCACGCTTAAAATAGGAAATAGAAAAGTAAACACGTGCTTCCAGAGAACCACTCAACAGTCGTTATAAAGTTATAGTTACATTAAAGAGCATTCGCTCACTTTAGTCGAGAGCTTAATTTACGGACTTGAACCTGAGCCTAAGTCGTAATCGACGACACATGCAGTGCACAAACATGAGAGAGCTTTAGGTCTGCAAGGAAACTCTTTCCCTCAGAAAATTAAAAAACACGAGTGCAGAGCAAACAACAGCACGCTTCTTCATTGCTGTAAAGTACTTTTCATCGTGTGAACTTTTGCTATAGCGTCACTCACGTGCGGAAACACTTCTTTAATGTAAAACACAAACACGAAGGAGAAAAGAAAATTATAGTAGACAAACAGGAAGCCAGTCAGCTTAGTGCATTGATGTTCCAGCACTCTTTGCCGGGATACACTGAACAAATGTTGCCTATGCGTGGTGCTATTGCGTACACCGCTTATCGGACTGACAACGGCAATGTTAGTAAAATAGTGCATAGTTGCTTAATGAAAACAGGGAGCAGGCGGTGCATACTTGTTGTATATACCGTATACTCAAAGCCTGCGGGCGTTTCAGAGATACCGAACTGGACTGATTTAATCAGGCGCAGATTAAAACAGGACAAATGACAAATTTTGAGAGCTTCTATAAGCACAGACAGACACGCACTAAAGAAGCAGTGCATTTTCACTTCGTTTTGTTGCAGTTCTTTCTTTTTTACCGTCCCGGCGCGCATGAAGCAAGAAAATAAAACGAAACGAGTTAAAAGCGAGAATCGCGATAACTTAAACGCGATAGAGGCTGGAGTCAATTTTTTCTTACTGCATCTTTATGGAGAGAGAGAGAACGCTTGATTAAATTAGATCTTCGGTGATTTCTTTCGCTTTTCTTAGTTATTCTCCACTTGCGGTCCACGCTATTGCTTCAGTATGGCATCTGGCACTTTTTTGCTGTTGAGAAAATGCATCTGGCAGCTGGGGCCTCCTTTGCTCGGGTGCGTTCATTACAGCGCTATCCTGACCTGTGCTTACTGTATGAGTGAAGAAATGAAAAGAAAGCGAGAAAAAAAGGAACAGAGAGGGTTAAGATGCCACAGGCCTGGCCGACAGGCACGTCGGAACACTTCAGTAAAGCCGCCAAACGCAATTTCCCTCCTTCTTTTTCTTTTATTCGACAGTCCGTCACAGCAGGAAGCCACTCCGTACATCTAGCGGCGGCCATTCCTTTTAAATGTTATAGCTCCACAGCCTCGCATATTTGCGCGAAAGTGCTGCGAAAGCTAAATGGGTGCTGGACTGGTGGAATATGAAGGGATAGTAGAGAATTAAAAAAAATATAAGAAGAACAATTGTTTAAGGCGTATGCGTGATACAGGGCCCTGGCAAGTCTGTTTTTCTAGGTGCTTCAACGCTGAAAGCGATTTCCGCCTCTCTTCGGCACCCACTACTTCAACACAAACAATCTCTCCCTTGAGAAGGTAAGGCTTGCGCAATTTCTCGAGGCTGCCAGGTTAGGCTATAGTGCCTCACAGCGGCAGCTGGTCTGGTTTACTTGAACGCGTGAGAAGGGGCAGCGCGCATATTATGTCTTGCGCACAATATTAAAGTAATAGATAAACGTAGGTATGCCGACGTCCCTGACAGCTAACGTGAAGAGAAAGGCGAGGAGCTGCACCCAGAGTGAGAAACAAGGAAAGCGACAGCTATAGCGCAGCCACAGGGACCTGTTCATTTTTGCACTACCACCTTTTCAATGCCGGTCACTAGCTCCCATGTGAAGCCATCGCAGACAGCTGCTCTGAAGGAGAGCAAAGTCTTTTATGTATGATTGACGTCAATAACAGGGACACGCTCTGTTTGCCATGCCAGGCGCTTTAGCTGCCGCGCGGTTCGTCACGCAACGTCGACTAGCTTCACGGACGTTAAACGTGACGTCACCAACCTCAAGTACTTTCTCGCAGCAGCCTATAGAGAAAAAGAAAGTTGACGTGTAAAAGCCCACGACGTTATTATGAGGCACGCCATACAGGGGGACTCCGGAATAATTTTGTTCCCCTGGGATTCTATAATGTGCACATAAATCTGAGCGCATGAGCGTTTCTGCACTTCACCTCCATCGAAATACGGCCACCGCTTCCAAAAGACAAATCGGCGACCTACAGCACTGAAGTGCAACGTCGTATCCGCTACGTCACCAGGGCGGGTAGGTGCCTATAGGCAGTTCATCCGGCTCTCTGGTATACCTCTGGAGTCATACCTGAAGAAATTTCTGTTGCCCTGCGCTTTCTCTTCGGAATAATTGTGCTTTATAGCGGGACACATAGAAGCCTCCTGTATACCTCTGTCTTTCAATGCTGGCCGAGGGACGCCAAAGATACGGAGGTCACAGACAGCACGTCACTTTCCCAGATCTTGGTCACAGTGCACTGAGCGAGCTGAGCATGTCTTCAAATTGCTTTCGGCGCATGCTGCTGCTCCCAGTGTTATGCGTGTAAGTGGGGGAGGGGGGTGGGGGCGAAACGCTCTATGAAAGTGATCCATATTCTAGGAACGACTGGGTAGTGGTAAGCTTCTGGAAAGCAGCACCAAAGCAGCTCACTGGTGCCCACACATTTATGAGTGACTTGGCGTTGTATCTGTCGCTTTCACTACGTCTCATCTCTTGAACGGTTCGATTTCCTACTAAACGTGCACCAACTAGCCGAGTTAAGCCAACTTCTGCATAGATAATTGTGATATTACAGGCGTTGTAGATGCACAACTGGCTATCACAGGTTGTATGGCTTTCGGAATGCTTCAAGCATTTCCAATTTGAGGGTATGGTTCCTGTCGAACATTTCACCCTTTCTTTCTCTTTCTCTGGAATTCACAAGTTACCTTAAGTTACGTAAAGCTTGAAGCGAAGAAAGCGCCTGCCCGTTCAGAAGAAAAACGCAAAAGCAAGAATGTGGAATAATACAAGGAAATACTTGCACCCCCCCCCCCCCCCCCCCCCCCCCCCCCGTAGCCGAGGACCACTCCCAACTCCCCGGTGGTTATTCATGTCTTATTTCTGTGTATCACTCAAGATGCCCACAAATGCTTTCGCTAGGCTGTATTAATACACAACGCATATTTCCTTTTCTTTTCTTTTCATGGTTTTCATGATATTTAAAGGCACCCATATCGGCATTCACTGCAGTGCTCTCCAATTTTCCATGTTTTTGTTGCTTAAGGCCGTGGTGATAATAAGAGCTACTTAACAGAGGAAACAGGGTGATATTAAAAATCGTATTCGACTTAAATCGAGTGAATAGAGAGCGTAAAAATAGAGAGGCCAACCAAAGAAACATTCCTTGAGTCTGCTACTACACCTATATGGAAAAGAGAAGGAGGGGATTTGGTAGGCAAGTTAAACTAAATGAGACGGCGAAAAAATTAGAGTAAAACAAATACCCAGCTCTGCAAACAATGAACAAAGGCATACTATTATTTTATCCTGGGGAATTGCTTTCGGTGGCACTGATGTACAACCAGCATTGATATCAAGGTAACAAAAATTGTCGATGTCGAATAGTGCGCTCGCTCCGTCACACGGCATACAGTCACCGCCGTATGGTATAAGGCAAGTCAACGTTGCCACAGTACACGGAAGTCAGGCACAGTCAGCGAGCGATATGACAACGATTCTCGGCAGGCAAATTTCATGCCACTTCAAAATTCGAATAAACACACGACATGCTAGTGCGCCTTTGGTCTCTTGAAATCCAAAGCGTGCTCATTCTCGTTGTGTCTGCCACAGCTGCTACAATGAGAACAACCGAGCCATGAAACGAAATAGCCAGAGCGAAACAAAACAAAACAAAAAGAAATAAAGAGAAAGGAAAAGGATAAAATAAAAAAAGAGGAGAGCGTGGCAACAGAAATGAAACTATTGCCCATCGACCTTCGTCTGAGCACAGATTAGAACAAAAATCGTTCAGCAGGCGAGCTCCATCGGAAGGCAACCGCTAGGAAAACGCGGAGGCGCTTCGCCTTTGCGGTTTTGGCCTCGCGCATTCACCCGGCAGTATACCGGTAGCGACAGCAAGAAATGTGGCGGCCAGTGAGAGATACGCAAACCACCGACAAAACTCGCCGAGGGAACACTCGGTGGGAAGTGCTAAATGCCAGAATACGGGGTCTCGCGCGGCTGCGTTTGGGCCGAGGCCAGACGTTGACCAGGCTGGAACCGGCAAAACTATCAAGAAAGGCGTAGAGAAATGGACGAAAACGAAGAGGAGGAGACGCTGCACGCTGGCCAGAGGAGAAGCAAAGCAGTCTCGCGAGCGCATCTTTATCCGGGCAACCGCTACGGGGCAGCGCCGATGCAAGTGCTGGGACAAATCTTCCATGCACTGGTATTGTGCGAAGCTTAGAGCTGATAATAACAATAATAATAAAAGAAACGCAGCACAGATACAGTAAGCGAGAGAATGGGCCTCTCAGGGCGTGCTAATATACTTGGGCAGACTGACAAGACACTTGGCCTTTCGCTGGGGTGAACTTCGCGCAGGCGTCTGTAGCATGGATCGAAGACCTCGCCTGAAGAATGGACTTTATGTATTTGCTCGTATTTTGTTTTCTTTTCACGACCATATGCTGGGAGATGTTTGGGATACTGCTCGATATCCCTGATGGTGCAAGAAGTCCGCGTTCACGGCAAATGAAAGAGAAGGCATTGCATGCAAGGATAGCGTAGTGAATGATGTTGGTTATGAAAAGTACAAGCTTTTTAGGGCGGCCTAGCGCATTTATTTCTAGCGGATATACCATGAAAACATGTGATGCTGCAAAAGGCGTAACTTTGCTGCGGAAGCAAAGCTGCAACATATAGCGAACATAAAAGTAATGACAATGACAGTCTCCATAGAGAGATGACGAAAGGTTTTGAATTTGTACCGGGAGTGGCCAAGCATTTAATAAAAAAAAAAGCGAAGAAACATGATTCAATTTTCTCGCTAAGTTGCGTCAATATTACAGTTACGTCATCACGTATAGGGAGAGGTCCATGAGGGCGCATTGGGGCATGCAGGAATGCACTAAATAGAATTACCTAAAGCGTAGCCTGGATGTCATTGATGGCTTATGCAACACCTTTCTTTTTCTTTTGTATAGCACGATTACGATAGCTTGCGTGCTAATAGAAACCTCTTAAAGGTCAGATTTAAGATCAGAAAATTGAAGCGCGGACGCGACCGCACAAAGAGAAGCCCAATCTGCAAGTATTGGCATTTTAACGTAGCTAAACGGATTCAATGAGGGCCACATGTTTTGCTTATGTGCCGGGTTCATCGTGAAAAACTATATCTTGCAGGCTAATGTCAGCATTAAGTTCTCATTGGAGCTCCATTTCAAAGTGTCTCTGGAGAGTAGCGGAGAAGGATGAAAAATATCCCCGTCGACAGGCGCTCAGTGCTTCAATGGAAAAGTGCCGTGCCGGCGTCACATTTAAAAGCAGACGCGCCGTCCCAAATGCGACGGCCGGTCTTTCGGGCGCCGCCATGCAAGTGTTGAGGCGATATTGACTCCACTAATCTGGCTCACGTGAAACGCGATCGCAACGCCCCAAAGGACGGCGGCGTCGTGGGCGTTCGCGCCGGTGACCTTGATGGCAAGTTCAGTGCCCGTAAAGAGCCTGAATAAATTGGCCGTGGCTCTGACGAGTAGACGCGTACTGCGAGAAAGGCTGCCAGCGTCCCTGTCAACACAAATTCACGCATCGTTGGTAAGTGCGCGTCGCGCCGAGTTTCCGCTCAAATACGATTCGCAGCAGCTCGCGTTGTAGGCGCCGTGCGCGCAGCAACTGCAGCGATAGCCGAGGAACCTTGTGCGCACACGTGTGCCTCATCTCGCGAAATTGACACATAGGTACGGTGGTTGTTCGAAGATTTTACTGGACGGGTTCTGTGCATCGCGTATGACTAACGCGGACGTTCCCCGGTGACTCGAACAGCTTTCACGCACCCGTGCTATACTTAATGTGAAAGTTCTTGTATTGCCTGCTATTTCCGCATTTCTAGCGATTTATCTTAAATGTACCGCCGGCTACTTGGCCGATCCCCCATTGTGGGTATGTGTCACATCAACACGCGGCAATCAATCTTTTTTCTTTAGAAGTGGAAGTATGGGAAGGTAAGCTACGCCAGAGGCGGCCATCCCATAAATGTAGTTGGCGTCGACACGATTACAGTGTACTAGAATAAAAGGGCTATAGCACGATAGAAGCATACGCACCATTGTGGCCGAATGATGAGGAAATTAGGCATAGAAAGGTTAGAAAGGTTTGCTATATTCAACTAATTCTGTTCTTGATGACCTTTATCTGTTGCAATGAGAATATTTAAGCATCATTTGCTTTATCGCGGTGTATTTTCGTATGAAACAATGCCACCAGCTTGATGAGCTATAAGGGTAGTAAATGTGGTAGTGCAGTCCTGCATGCAAGCTATTCGGGTAAGCAGCAGCAGCAGCGCCCACCCAGCCGGCAGCCACAGTCGGGAAAGTCCGGGAGGGCTCGTGAAGAAAGCTTCGCTTTTTATAACAACACAAACCACACGTGGTGTTGCGTCTGTGACGCTGTGGCTGCGAGGTGCAGAGCGCTGGGCGAAAATTGTCAGCATTCCAAATTGCTTTCTATTTGCTTTTTAGCCTTGTTTCGCTGTCGTGGTTTGGGGGGGGGGGGGGGGGGGTCGGATTTTCACCGCCAATAGAAACGCGGCGATGTAAAAGGCTCGCGCTCTCGCAACCGGGTTGTGTTCGTCCAACGCCGACCGTTGCAGCTCTTTCAGGCGCTCGTGCCACCAGCCTATTATACTAGCGCTACATATTTGCTGGATAACGGCTCTGTTATCCACAGAATTGCGCAGTGAAAGGAGAAATGCGCATTAAATACTTTCACTACAGCAGATATGCGCCGTCAAGCGAATCGTTCCTTGAATAAAAGGGATAGCTTTCTAGAACAGTTCGGTTCTTCTTTCGCAAATACAATCATCGTCCGTGGTTCCTGCACGTTTGTTTGCGTGTGTAGCGCTTCCCTATTGTGATGCTTTCGAAATATCTAGTCTCAATGCCGGCTATAGACTACGACATCATACAAACTGAAAAGGTCGAGCTACGGTCTGATGAATTCTCTTCTGATTGAGAAGAATCACATAGAAAAACAAATAGGGGTACGCTTACCAAGACGGGGAAGTTACTAAAAATGATGTCTCGGTGCCCGCACGGGAGCGTTGCTCAAAATAATAGAGGGAACAGGAAGGGCGCTAGGTTATATGTTTTTCATCACACGACGTAGGGTGCAATCGTAGATCGGGTTAAGATTTTCGTTCTTCCTATTCGAAGTTCGCGCAGTTGTCTGAATGCGCAGCAACTCGAGATCAAAGCGCTGATTTAAACTTCTTTCCGTTGTAAGGGCACGTGCGCTGCCCTCCCCTAATATCCGTATCTCGTCCCCAGTAGCATAGGCGGAAAGTTTTCATTTTTCCGAGGGGGGGCTGGGGCCCGACCAGCTTTCCGAATCACATGTCTGTGTGCGTGCGTGCGTGCGTGTTCGTGGACGCGTGTGTGAGTGAGTGAGTGAGTGAGTGAGTGAGTGAGTGAGTGAGTGAGTGAGTGAGTGAGTGAGTGAGTGAGTGAGTGAGTGAGTGAGTGAGTGAGTGAGTGAGTGAGTGAGTGAGTGCGTGTGCGTGTGTGTGTGTTTGTGTGTGTGCATATAGGTCACCTCTCAGAAAATATGCGAATATGACAATTTACAAGACCTCATAGTAGGAGACAGTCCAGTTTCACAGCCAGAGTCCTCTCGCACCACCAAGAATCTGGCGTCTATTGGTGGTGTAATCCTCCTTCGTGTAATTGTCGTATACTTCGCTATCACTAATACTGCTTCACCTTTCCAGCGAAACTGCAACGTTTCGCTTTCTCTCTCTTTTTCTGCGAACCCGAGTATAAGCGCTATGGCGCATGACTGCTGTTGATTCTGTTTTCGAGTGAATCAGGCTTGGCTTCATTTCGGTTACTGAGTGAATCATACAGGGAGTTCTGACTATCATGCACCAAAACTGAAGAAAAGAGCAGTAGCATTGCTCCAGCCGCCAGTAATCTTTTGTTACTGAGATTGATTTCGGTAATTGCAATTAATTATCTAACTCGAAAAGTACTTCCCAATTATGAAAGCGCCAATGGGACATTTGTAGGCACCCCCAAATGGCATCTAACTGCGGTGTTTTCAGCGACATACTAATTGCGTACATTTTTTCCGACTAGCACAGAAACCTAACGAAATGTTTAAAAAAACCACGTGACTACGCCCCCACCCACATCATAAAGCAGAGCCCTCAAATAAGCTGCCTGAAAGCAACTGCTTTGCCTGTCACAAACCCGAAGATACAACGAATCACCTTGATAGTGGTACGGAAGGAGCACCAACAGCAGATTTCGTGTTTCGCAGCTATTTCCTCATCTGTACGTCACACTTATTATCCGTCTCTCGAGGCCGGCTGATCACACTGATATCAAAAGTCCCTTAATAACGCGGCCGAAGCGCAGCTCTGACCACGCATCAAACGTTGAAAGCAACGGAATAGGCACAGAATGTTTCAAAATCCCAGGTCTCCTCGCACTGCACCGAAAGGGTGTACGCTCAGCCATATTTCGTGCCAGAAACTTGCTTCGGACCAAAGCCAAAAAAAAGTGACGGTTTTATTTTTCACGAAAGTGTATGCGTGCTGCAAAAGTAGGTTCGTGGCAGAAAATAAGAGTGAAACAAAAAGCCCTAGAAGAAGCCCACGCCTAGAGAAAAGGCAAAGCCGATGCATCCAAGAAAGAAAATATAGCACTTCTAAACGAGCCGAATTGGCAATCAGGATGTATGTACAAAAAAAGAATAGAATACATCAGATTTCAATGTGCCCCTATATTTTATTGAAATGAATATTAGGAGAGGTTGGCGCCTTTATGGTGGCGCCGGCTACTCCTTGTCACTTGCAAAGGAAACAAATTTGCGCAAAAAGGGAGAATAGCGACACGAATTATGGCACTCACTAGAACACTGGATGACTAAAAAATATACAGCCAAACAGTACATGAGTCGCAAAGTTCTGTGCATTAGTTCAGTCCACGTACGCTTATATAAAGTCAGATGTTTTGAACAGCCAAAACACACAACACATGTAATGCACTGAAAATACAGAACAGAATTATACATAATGCGTAAAAGTTGCGATCACCACATAAACCAATTATGAACCACGAACAACGTTTGTGTTATTTAGCGTATTTGGATCATCTGATACCTAATATTTTCCCAAAATGTTGGTGTCTTCTAAAAACTTTTTCAGAGCAATAAGCGCTCTTTTTGAAGGCCCGCGGTTGGCCATGGGCCAAGTATCTTTTTTAGAGTGAATGGTCTTCTGTCTAATATCAACAAATTTGCTTGCAGTACCCTTTTTTGTGGATCGTGTTTCGTGCACTCGAGAAGAAGATGATTCACATCTTCGTCTGGATGGCCACAAGAACACTGCGGACTAGAGACACGTTTTATCCTGTACAAGAAGTGTTTCGTAAATGCAGTACCAAGACGCAGTCGGTGTACCAATGTTTCAAATTTTCTGTTGTCTCTTAGATTTTCCGGCATTGATAAGTTTATACATGGGTCTAGAGAGTATAACTCCCGAGTTTTTAGTTTGCTGATCAAGCCAGGTAGCTTTGCTGAGGCGACGAGAAATCTGTCTCAGGAGCAGACGGATTTCACTACGCAATAGGGAAACATTGGTTGTCTCCGTGTTATTGTGCGCCCGATTCGCAGCTGCGTCCGCTGCAGTATTACCAGGAATATTGCACTGTCCAGGTATCCACTGGAATGCAATTACGTAGTTCATTGCGCTTGCTTTTGTAAGTTCTTTGAATGTCTCATACAATAGCAAAGTGTTCAAAGAATTTTTCTTATTGCTCTCTAGTAATGTGAGAGCGGCTTGCGAATCGCTAAAGATAATCCATTTTTGCGAATGTTCTTTTGATGTTATGAAACGCAGAGCACCCAGGATTGCAAACAGTTCTGCCACGGTGGATGATTTCTCTCGGGATAATTTAAATGTTTGCTCTAGCGCTAAATGTGGAATGAAGAATGCTGAAGTCGAGGAATTTTTATGACACGAACCATCTGTATAAACGCGGATGTACTGGGGATATAAGGAGTAAATTTGGAAGAGTGCCAGTTGCTGTGCGGCTACTATGAACATGTCTCTCTTAGTTATAATCCCGTGAACCGATAATTCTATTTTAGGACATGTTAAAATCCAGTGAGGGTAACAAACATCCACTTTGCATAATTGAAGTATTGGTAATAATGCTTTATGTTCTCGAACAATATCGTGAATTTTGCTTTTGTTTCTTTCGGTAAGCGCAAGGTTTAATGGATGCTTCTCGTGTTGGGTTAAGATGCGATAAATATGTCGGCATGTTTCAACCGTTCGTATGACTGGAAATGGTGGTTGGCGAGCTTCAGCAATTACTAAAGAACTAGAGGTAGCCTGCGGAACCCCAAGACACACTCGCAGCCCTCTTGCCAGTAAACGTTGAAGACGTTCCTCAGAAGTTTGCGATAAACCATGGAGAATAGGTGCTGAGTAAGCAATTCTTTGTTTTATGAGTGCGTTATCAACTTGTAGCTTGTAGTAGTGAAGAGACTGATCCCCCCCCACGTTGTGCCAGCGAGTCGCCGAAGTACGTTTATTACTGCATTGGTCTGCTTTTCAATTGCGCGGATGTGTGAAGCCCATGTTAGCTGGCGGTCAAGAATAACTCCAAGAAATTTATGCTCTTTTACGAACATCAAAGTTTGCCCATTAAGCGTAAGTTGCAAATTATTCAGCTGTCGTCTAGTGAAAGGAAGTACGGCTGTCTTTGCGTACGAAAGACTCATGTCTCTTTCTTTTAAAAAGGTGTCGATACTATCAAGACCCCCTTGCAGCGTTGTTTGAATTTCTTGTATATGAGATCCAGAGGCCCATATGCAGATGTCATCTGCGTACAGCGAATACTGTGGACCAGACGGGAGTTTTAGTGGCAAGGCTGCCATGACACAGTTGAATAAAAACGGACTGAGAACACTGCCCTGCGGAACGCCCTGCGTGACGCTGTGATAATTAATCTCTCCTTCGATTGTTTCCATAAATATTTTTCTGTCTTTCAAGAAATTTGATACCCATCGCAGTGCTCGACCGTGTAGGCCAAGCTCTAACATACCAGCAAGGATGTGTATGTGACTTACAGTGTTGAATGCTCTTTGAATGTCTAAGAATACTGCTACTGTAACATTTCCGCAACTTCGTTCATGTTTTACGCATGTGGCAATGTCTAATACTGAATCCATTGTACACCTATTTTGTCAAAAACCGGTCATGTAATTGGAAAACACATTTGTGTGTTCACACCACCACTGCAGTCGACGGTCTATCAGCTTCTCCATTAGTTTGGAAAAACAGCTTGTGAGACTGACGGGTTGGTAGGATTCAAGACAAAGGGTAGTCTTTCCTGGTTTTAGTACTGGAATTACCCGGGCTAATTGCCATGAATCTGGAAGAGTCTCTCTTATCCAGATATCATTAAATATCTCCAAAAGAGACATTCTTCCTACTGGACCTAGGTTCTTTAACATCATATACGTGACACCATCTGGGCCTGCCATTGTCTTTGTACGGCATGACGAAAGAGCACATTTCTATTCATTTAGACTAAACTCACAGTCAAGTTGAGGATGTTGACATAAAGCACGCACGAACTTTGTTCTGCAAGTGTTGTCGAACTTCTAAATTGTAGGCAAGTAAGTGGAATGCCTGGTCTGGATATAAGTTGACAGAATTCGTCAGCAACAGATCTTTCCGGGGTGCTTCGAGCTACGGCAAGGGCTCGGAAGGGATGGCTCTGGGTAACTGGACCACTAAAAGATCGGACAACTGACCACATTCTGGGAACTGGAGTAAACGGAGACAACGACGCGCCTTATTCTCGCCACCTTCTCGTCCCTAATTTTTGTAAGCGTCTGCGCGAAGTTGACCGAACTTTCTGTGCCATCTTGTAGTCATCCAGCTTTCCACTGTGGCGGTAAGCCCGCTCTGCGCGTCTTCTAATTGCTCTTAGACATTCATATTCCCCGTCGACTGCAGCGTATTCATTTGGAACAATGACTTGCTTTGTGCAGATCTCGTACGAATCAAACAATATATTTGCAAAACTTTGAAAGCTTGGATTTTCGCCCAATGAGTTACTTAAATGATGACGAAAACTTTGCCAATTAGTATATCTTGAGCAGCGCCGGGTCCCCTCACTCCGTATCAGGCGATGTTTTACCAGGATCGGAAAATGATCACTACCGTGCGTTTCTATGTCCGTTGACCATTCAACGCCATCAAGAAGCTCTTGTGAGCAGAGCGTAACATCTATACAACTTGAATAACGAAACCCCCGCAAGAACGTTGGAGAGCTGTCATTTAACACGATCAGATTACTTTTTTCTGCGGCAGACTCTATGATGCTTCCACGGGAATCGTTATATTCACTGCCCCAGATGACGTTATGTGCGTTGAAGTCCCCACAAACCAGCACATGTGAGTTTGCGATACCAAACACATTTACCAAGCTTCCTACTGATATTTTGCTAGCACATTGTAGATAAAGACTGATCACTGTGACGCCTGTATTTATAAAAGATATCTTGCATACTACGAACTCCGGTATATTTAATTCGCTCGACTGTATTAAATAGGACGGCAGGTCCTTTCTCATGCATGACACCGTTCTGCTACTTCCCGCAATGCGCGATGATCTATATATAACATAGTTTGAAAGACGAAAGTCATCTCTTACGCCTGCCTCCTGTATACATAAAACAGAAAAGGTATGTTGAGCTAATAGTTTGCGAAAATCAGCTGACTTATTTCGAAGGCTATTAGCATTCCACTGAAATATGAAAACATTGCTGTAACGATTATTCATTGTACGCCTGCCGTGGAGCTGTTGGTGGTTGTGGAAGCACCAACGATTCCATAGAAAGCAGTGCTTTTCCCTCTGGTAGGTTGTTTGCATGTGGAATGGCACTTAGAATTGCACGCAGAGCTGTGAATAGCATGGGCAGGATCATCTGTGCTACGGGTAAAGACGCGTAATCACCAAACAACGCTGAAGCTCCATGCGTGCTCGAAGCAGGTCGCTGAAGAGTTGACTGAGATGGTCGCTGGGATGACTGGTGTGGTTGAGGCGAATGTTGAGGTAGTCGCTCAGATGTTAGATGAGGTTGCTGTGTCAATGGCTGAGGGCGTTGCTGAGAAGGTCGGCGAATTTCACTCGAAGCCTGGGCAAGATGAGTAGCATTCTCTGAAGGTGGATCATGCCGCTCGCTGTCAGAACCTTGTCGACCTGAGTGCTTTAGAGCTGCAGAATAGTTCATATGGACCCCTTGCTATTTTCTTTGTTAGGAGTTGGAGGCGCGCATCTTACAGCATCAAGGTTGGGTGAGGGCGCATTACGAGGAGGCGGCCTTCCGTATTTTAACTCATGGCTGCGTAACCTTGAGGCAGCTCTGCTCTGAGGGCACCCGGAGTAGGAAGCTGTTTGGTTTCCGCCACAGTTGGCACACTTTGGCTGACACACAGACTTGCACTCTGAATAGTTGTGGTCTTCTGAGCATATCTTGCAGCGACGCTGACTGCGGCAGTTCTTCGATAGATGTCCAAATCTCTGGCAGTTGTAGCATCTTGGAGCAGGACCATGATATTCTTCTACGGTGTGACTCGTGAACCCTAAATGCACTCGTTGCGGCATTGGTTTGTCTTCTATGAAATGGAGGATGACGGTTCTCAGAGGGTGTGATTCTACCGCTCCGTCTTCTTGGCGATTGTAGCGCGCCTGACGATGGGCAGATGTCACTCCAAAATCCTTCAAGAAGACGACCAGTTGATCTTGCGTATACTCAACTGGCACATGGCGTATCTTGCCAACATTCTTGGTCTAAGACGCCGGAATGAATGGCTTGACTTCCATACCAGCCACTTCGCTCATCGACAGTAGATGTCTTGCAGATGAGACTGAAGTAACGTTGACAGAGAAACTTCCATCAATATTCACGCGGAAAGACTGCACTTTTTCCTTTGCCGCGGAGACAGTTCCCGACGCAGCGCGGTTCGGATTCACTTGGCAGAAGTTGCGTCCTTCCTGTGAGGGTCGAAAAACAACTGGAATTCCCTCTGGCCGCCTCTTTTTATACGTTACCAAGGAGAACGGCGTTTCATCGCAGTCTATGCCTTCATCTTCACTTATATCATAGGTAGATGTTTTGTCGTCGTCAACCCGTGGTTTCTTGGCTTCACTTTCGCTTGTCTCAGCCATATTCACTGAAGGTGCGCTGGAAGGTAGGGCAGCGTTGAAAACTAGCGTCGCCGTTTTGATGACATTAGGCGCTTGTTGTGGTACTTCCGAGTGCGGCACCGATTCTGCGGCACTCATGCGCCTAGGAACGCGCTGTCGGACATATGGCTCGTGCCGGTGTTCTTTGCTGCCTACCGCCGTGGTAGGCGTAGATGCGCTGCGGAGCGCAGCCAAACCACGCGATATTGTGCTTGATCTTTAGCACACAGGAATCCCACGGGATGTCTGTTCTCCCTGGACAACAGTGAAATCTCAACACAGCACTGATTCTTCGAAAAAAAAAATAATATCTCACCGAAGAAGCAGCGGCCGCTCGGAGAGACTTCTTCTTCTTTTCTTTTCTGCTACCGCAGAAGTGGAAGACGCAACAGCGGGACTTCGCTGAGAAACTCATCCACCACTCCTTCATGTATTTCGTCCACGTAACGCTGTTCCGTCAGTGTGTGATCGAAGATGGGACCGATTATAGCACCGGCACAAATTCTGCACCATACACTGAACTGGTACTGGTGCCGATTGCGCTTTAGCCAGTATGGATTGGTGTCAATTCAATAGTGGGCATTATGCAAATTTACCGGGGCGTTTCTGCGCAGATTGGCTTCATCTGTGCACATGACGTTGCTCAAAAATTCCGAAAATGCGAAAGCACCCGTGTACTTAGATTTAGGTGCACATTAAAGAACCCCAGGTGGTCGAAATTTCCGGGGTCCTCCACTACGGCGTGACTCATAATCAGCTAGTGGTTTCGGCACATAAAACCCCATAATCAAATTTTTTTCCATCCCTATAAAATGTTATAAATTATTAGAAATGATTTTTCTTCTTTTCATGATTCCTTAGCATTGTTTGCTGGAAAGAGAAGCAATAGTGAGACACATATAATTCAGTTGCATTTCACGCGCCGTCGATAAAAGACTCTGCCGAAGGCGTCACTGAAGCCTGTAGATTTTTTTCAGGGTAAAAAAAGCACGCAAAGCAATTTGAAGGGAGGTGTACATACCGCAACATATTCATTCTCTAAGCATGGGCTATCCATACCTTTAGAAATAATTATTAATTGGCTATCTCCTTCTCTTTCAAAAATATAACGATATTTGTCGTGTGCATATATTTAAATATATTGTATATGTGTATAGTGTTTATAGTGTAAATATAAAACAACGTTGCAGTGAGAAAATACGGATGAGGCAGCCCCTACTGGTGCTTCTAATGCGCTTGTCCACCTATTGCAAGGATTTGGAGAAATAAAGCGAAAGTATGAATTAAAAGCCATGCACGTCCGCACCAACAATGATGTAGTACGCTATTAGCCACAATAATATTTTAGGTGATGAAGTCGAGGCAAGTCAAAAGAAACCTCAAATGATGTGAGTGAAAAAGCTCTAGTAATGACACTATGTGTGTATGGGGAAGAGGGGGGGGGGCGAGGGGGGCTTCAGCATCGCTGGGGGCGGGAGCCCTGCCCTCCCCCCGGTAAACTCCAGAGGGGGCTCGGGCCCCTGAGCCCCCCCGTAGTCGGCGCCTATAACCAGTAGTGTCGACATGCAGCTCAAGGGCGTGCGTGACTACGCGGTGCCCGTTCATGTCGCTAGGATGCTCCTCGAGTCTTCTTTCAACGTTGCCGCTTGTACGATGCATTCGTAGTCGCATTACGCGCAGGGGGATAGCGTACACGACACCAGGGAACGTCGATAAGTTCCCTGGACTGCATCTGCTTTGCTTTATTGCGATAATTATCATGCGCACACCCGGGGCGCATTCGCACTGTCGGCGCCGCCGTGCTGTCCTCGTATCGACGGCGCATGTGTGGCCCGCTGGTTGAGAATTGGTTGGGTCTCCGAAGACGCGCACTGCGTTCGAGGGCAAAAACGACGAAGTCACGTGAGAGCATCGATACGCGGTGCCCAATCGATGCTACCGGAGCCAGGGCAGCGTTCCGGCTTCCGCTGCTGGCATTACGCGTTGCGCGAACACACGTTAGTGTTCCTGCTTATGGGAGCCGTGTGCAAAGATATACCTTGGGGCATACACAGGGGATCTGAGTGGTACGAACACTTAACGCCAAGTATAATTCTGTCTCATCCTTTCATTGGGCGGTGACAATAAAGACACGACTGCTTTCCGTCAGCCACATCTCTTTCACGATCCGTGTGCGACGTCGGTAACGCCGCTGCCTGCGTTCCTAATCGCGCCAGCATTGTGAGACGCCCGGTTTCCGCAGGGGTGCTGTTGCTGGTGCACAGCAGTACTTGTCTCGTGTCCTCTGTCGCGTCATGTCGCCTCAGCGTATTGTTAGAACACCGTACGAGGAGATAGAGCGTAACGTTATATCCTGCCATTTCTTTCAACCCTTCCAGTTCGGGCAGAACTGCCATTTTTTCATCATCCATATCAGGAGTAGAAATTGTTCTTTGATGAGTGCATTAACTATGGAAATGAATGGCGTTGCCTTGGGAGTGAATCATTGTGGCGAAATGATTGTTGTGAGATTGTCGGGAAAGATCACACTGGAATATTGAACTTTGCACTTTGCAACAATTGCTATGCATACACGGCACGCGTCATATGGAGATATCCTGGGGAGTCAGTTACTTCGTTATAATAAATTTCACTGGCGATTTAGCGGCAAATGCGAAAGAAATGCGTTAGCATTACTTCGCACTCATTGTATGTCCCGGATCCTTGACCTATAAGGCGTTCACAACTTTGGAAAGTGTCGTTCAGGAGCTCACTCGACTCATGTACTGCCTCTTCGAGGAGCGAAATGCAACTGATGGTAGTCTGGATATATGCACGCATACACATACACACATACGCGCTCTTCTAAGCTCTCCCATCCCATTTCTAGCTCTACCAGCTGACTGGCTTCCTAATCTTCACAGACATACACATTTATCCACTTGTACACTCCTAATGCCAATGTATTAAAAGAAGCGACGTGAGATATCAGTAAGGTTAAGTCAACCTTCGTTGGAAATATATCTTCACTCTATTTGTTTTTAATAGAAGTTTCCAATTGTATCATCTTGAGGAGTTCGTTGTCTTGCTGTCGCCGGTGTTCAAATTAAGTCTTTCCTTTTCGCGGGCGCGGTTGTTAATAGCATAAGTTTCCTAAGTTTTGCGACTGCTGTACTAATGAGAGCATATAATGTTTCCTTCGAAAAGAAACATGCTTCGTGTTCGTGTTTTCTTTTTAATTTGCTTCGGAAATTATTATCTAAAGGCACCGAGAAACGACGACCCGGAAGCGCGCAATACCTAGCCTCATAACGTGAATTACACAGGCAGCGGCTACTTTAGCAAAAAAAAAAAAAACTACGCAGCACAGCCGCATCGCCTTGCGGCTGGTGGTTCTGGTGTTGTGGCACAAAAAGTATGCGTTTGTGCAATGCGGCAACTTCCTTGCGTTTTCAGGAGACGCATGTCGTTCCTGACCGCTACGTGGAAACGCACGCAACGCTCTCGTTTTATGCCGGGCATTCATCACGCCAACGACGCCAACTGCGAGCGCTACTTGATTTTTTTTTTCGCCCACTGGCATCAAGAAAGATTTGTGCGATACGCAGCTGTACAGACATGGGGGGCCCTATGTCTTAGAGCGGTTGCGTTTCCTACAGCTGTGCGCGAGGAAGTTGAGCTTGATGCTCTTCACGAAGTGCATACAGGACGAGATAATTCTGGGCCCATGCAGAAGCATCACCCGCACATTGTGCGCTAGGACAGCACCGATGCTTTTTCTAAGATATACAAGCTTTCACAAACCATTTTTGAATAGCCTCGTTGTGCATGTGCGGGCCTGTGGGTTTCAGTGGGCGTACGTGCTGGTTGCGCGTGGGCATCATAAGGACGTTATCACCCACCGCCTGTAGTAGCACGCCTGGCTATCGGCCACGCTGACATATGGACGTGAAAACACTTTTGTTCGCTCTCGCGGTTAGCCGGTGTGTGGAATAAATCCCCCCTTCATATTTCGTTTCTTGCACTTTTAGAAAGACGGAGTATTGGCCTATGGGGGGGGCGTTGCCTCACCTTGTCGTCAGGTTAAATTCTATAAATATTCCTTTGGACATTATTTATTAGCTGGGAAAATAAAAGAGGCATGGCTCTAACAGCGACTAGCCGCATCCTGACGCCCGTTTTAAGCAATAATAATCACGACACAATAATGCCACTGCCGTTTCTACAAGTCTTCGTGCATTCTTTAGGTGTCTGAATCATTAGGAGAGATGTGCAAACTGCACCATTTCTAAGAAAATTAAGAACATTTATGTATTGAGGAAGGGTCTTGACCACTATTCTTCGAAGCCGTAGTATACTTGCTTCCGAGGATATACTTATTTTTCCCTGAAGACACGTTGAACGACACACGGAAGCAACACAGGAGTGACAATGTATAGAAGGCTTTGCATTTGTATATCTTCAATTCTTGTGACACTATTATGAAAACGTGAAGGCAGCGTGAAACATCACGAATCCGTATCAACTTGCACAGATGTGAACTTTACAACACTTACGAAGTTATTTAATATTACCGTGCATCAAAAAAAAAAAAAAAGTCAGTCAATGGTGGCTTTTCGTTTTTTCTGCCTGACACAATCACGGCGGTGATGACGTCACCGATGCGTTAGCAGATAGGGAACATCGAAACTCTTTCTCACGCACTCTTTCCTCTCTCCAATAGTTTGCAGCATGGCGTCTCTAGCAAGTTGCATTCATATAAGCGGCGATGAGACGCTATAGGATGGCGCATCTCCTTCTATGCGCCAGCCAGGGTTAAATGGAGATGGTTTGAAAGAAGTCGCCATTGGCTTATTCATAAGCAAGGTTATGGGTGAGAGAGGGGAACAAGACAGCCGGCGTAACCAACGTCAAATTAAAGCTGAACTAAATTGTGAGATTTTACGTGCCGATACCACGTTGCGATTATGAGGCACGCCGTAGTGGGGGACTCCGTAATAATTCTGAATACTTGGAGTTCTTTGAGGTGCCCCCAATGCGCAGTACACGGGTGTCCTTTGCATTTCGCCAACATCGGAATGTGGCCACCGCGGCCAGGATTTAATCCCACACCATCGGGATTAGCAGCGCAACACCAAAGTCACTACGCCACCGTGGTGGGTTTAACGAATAACGCTGCGCGCTAGCTGTATACACCCAGCAAGTGCTCACACAATGACTTCATTAACGCCCTCGAGTCGGCTCAGAACCGCGCGACACGATTTATTCTAATCAATCGCACCCCCCCCCCCCCCCCATTTCAAGCATCTCAGCACTAAAAGCCTGAATAAGTTTACCCACTCTAGATTCACGCCCTAGAATAGCAAGTTCTAACCTTTCTCATAATTTTTTTTTCATTCTTTGCCTTTTGAGAAGCCGTAGATAAATAGAACACATTGCACTGCCCGCACCAGTCAACCTTACACAGTATATACCCCCAAGCCCATACCGTGACTTTTCAGCAGTCATTCTTTCTGCGCTCAGCACGAGACTGGAATGGCCTGCCCACCAAAGTTGCAACTGTCATCGACCCACTTGCATTCAAACAGCTCATCGAAAACATCCCATTGTAACTTGCAGTATCTTTGTTTGCCATTAACCACCCACTCCTTCATGTAATGTCTCAAAAGAGACCTTTGAGGAAATAAATAAATAAATAAATAAATAAATAAATAAATAAATAAATAAACATGTAAAGTACCGCCCCATGTAAATGCTGGCGCATCGCATTAAGACGCTGGCCTAAGAAATGGGATCTGCTACTGGTGCATTCATGCTCACGCGGCTAGGCAAACAGGAGGAGGAGGAGAGCGTTTTCAGGCACGTGTAACACGCACCTAACTTGAATGCCTAGTCTGCATAACCAGCTTAACCTAGCGAGTTGCCCGCTGTCTTGCTGTTTCATGTCTGGAGGTACGATCGCGAGCAAAATCTCAGACACGTCGGGTGCGCCGCAACAACCACAAGAAACGGTTATTTCGCATGCAATGCAAGCCGCCTGAAAACGAGTTAAAAAACGAGCTAAGCGCATGCGCACGTTTCGACCGAAACAAGGCATTTATTTGTTTATTCATTTGGTTTGCACGTATTAAAACAATCATAGAGAAGGGGAAAAGAGCTAGCTGGCAACTGCCACCAGGAGGAACGCAACGTTTGCTGGCTCTAGATGCGAATACGTACATTGGAAAAGAACAGTGAAATGAAGAATAGGGGCGCCTATAACGTAAAGTTATTCCAAACTTTTGTATCTCAATTCTGCAATCAGCCCTGCATGATTGGTCAAAAAAATTTCATGCCGCCGCTGCTTCGCCTGTCTCTCAAGCAACGTCACCAAAACCGCGTAAACGTCTTATCTGATATAATGTGTGCACACTTATTATGCATGATTAGATGGAAGGAAAAAAATTATCATTTCTAGTTCGATGTCTTTTTGCTGTAATACTCTGCCTTTGATCAAACGTTTTCTGACTGCGCCCACTTCGCCTGTGTGTCACGCGACGCCACAAAACCGCAAGAGCACAAAACGTCAAACTGACATGTACGCGTTAAAGACGCATTAATATGCCGAATAAAACAGAAGTTTCTTTTTTTCTGAATAGCCGGAGTCTGCCCATTCCGAAAAAAATAGAAGATGGCTGCCCTCTGATGGAGCATGGACTTATTTGCGCATAATAAACGTTTTTCCGTGGCACTACAACGTTATCGAGGCCTTACGGCACGTATGCGACTTCACTTTGCTAACTATTCTTTGCTGAGGATTCGTTCTGGCGGCATTCTTAAGGTTTCGTTGCACGCAGCCGCGATTTTTGACCATCCACCGCAGGCTAAGTAAGGGGAAGTGGATCAATCACATACGCCGTCATCGCCCTCTTCAGCCGGCTATCTACGGTCACTGTTCTGACTCGGCCCTATCTAATTCCTCTTCACTTGAGCGTGCTCCTCGCGTCTTGTCAGCCAATCCGATAAGGAAGTCTCCTCAATGTAGGCAGTGCTACATTGAGCAGGAGGTCCTTTACATTATATACATTATACATTGCATTACATTACATTATATACATTATATACAGGAGGTCCCTACATTATAGGAGGTCCCTTTTTTTTAGAACAAAAAAGGGACCTCCTATAAACCAGCAGCGAATTTCATTGGCCTTTTCAAACAATGCTGCGGGTTAACGCCCGATGCTTGCATCAGTGGTTACGTGAACTTGGCGTCAGGAGATTGGAATAATCTTACGTTATAGTGCCCCTGGAGAGATATTAAGAAGGAGAGGAAATGAAGAAATGGGAGAGGAGGGGAACGATGAACAACACTCTAATGAAACATGCGTGTGAGTCAAACACTCATCGGGCGGCACTTCACAATGCTACGCTAAACAGTCGCGGCATATGAAAAAAGATGCGGAAGGTTTGCCACTGTCAAGGTATTGAAATTTTGGCGGGTTGTACGCACTTTGCATGGCATAACAAATATCACAACGTAGACTGGTACATTCACAGTGCCACGGTTCTACGCGGACCACACAAAACTTCGCCCCATTCGCTACAAAGTCTTTCGCTACAATTTTTCGGCAAAGCGAATACCTGCCAATCCTGACGATGGACATATTATTAGTGAAGGCGGTTAGCCAATGTCGAAGAGGGAAGTTTTGTGAATCCGGCCTGTTGGCTTTAACCCGTGTGTTCCACTTAAAAGCGTGCTCGTGCTCTGTCTAAGCAACGTGACCCTCATACTAAAAAAAAAAAAAGAGAATAAACAAGACGCGGGCTATTTATGTGTGACTTGTATGCCTCCGTGTTATTTTACGGTGATCTGTAGAATCTGCGAGCATTTTTCAATGTCTGTCGAAGCGCATTCCCTTCGTAGCGAGACGCCAAAGACGAAACGCCGTTTTTTAAGTAAGTACAAAAAAGAAAAGGAAGCACGAAACGCTCGCAAGTGCAACCCCCTAGGCGAGCGCGATCGATCAAATAGACCATTAGTCAGTATGAAAGAGCGAGACCTCGTTGCGAACCAACGCCCCGTGGCTTTAGGCCGGAATGCGCCAGCAAATAACGTACATCCGGAACGTCGGCTCTGCATTCAGCGGCGACATTTCTTTTCTCCAGAAAGAGAAACAAATAAAAAGCACAAAGGAATGAAGTAAGGGAAGAAAGAAGGCGACGGGGGCCATAGCACCGACTCCGTACTGCTGCTGTTCTAGCTTCACGGCTTCTTAAGGAGCCCACAGGGGTGACGCCTGGCTGTTGCTTCATCCTTGATTCAAGCGGGAGAATGCTCCCTTTCTCTCTCTCTGACCGTACACGGTGAAGCGCATCGCGTACAATACGGCGAGAACAACCAAGGCGGGCACTGCTGGCTGGCAATCAGGGAAGTATACGCCCCACGTGCGGCATAAATCTTACTCAAAACTTGGAAGATAACGTGTTCCTCCTTCTGTGGCCCGCCTCCGCGCCCGACGCTGGTCAGTCCACGCAGGGAAACGGCCGGCTGGATCTCTTTCTCTCTGGGTCCTCTTAGCCCGAGAGATACGGCGCCCGCTATATATGCTAAGAAGAAGCAGGCGAGCAGGAAACGCACTTGGTATCTCGAGATATCCTGAGGGGCTCTTGCGTGGTCCTTCCCTGGAACGTGCTAATTTATTTTGCTTGCCTGTTTCAAGCACGCTCGCGCGCTCTCAAATTAGTGCGAAGCGCTCAGCGGGTGTGTTAACGACAAAGCTTCCGGAGGCCCGTTCTTCCGTTCCGGCATTGTACGAGCCTGCGAGCTCGCTTCCGAAGACGGCGCTTGAAAGCAGAACGGGTGGCGGCGTTAATCTCGTTATTTGGTTTGGGCCCGTTTTTTTTTATTCTTTTGTTTGCGATCTTGGTTCATGAATAATAATAGTTTCTGCTTCTTTGAGGATGTATATGGCAGTTTACTTGAGTAGTGGATGGATACCGGTGAACCATGGTGGAAACCCGGCGCATACAAATCGATGGCGCTACGTGGGGAAAGCGAATGCGATAGTGCGGAAATACCTGGATTGAAGACAAATGTGCGGAAGCGAAGCACAGTAGCTCCTCTGGAATGGAAGCAGCGTTACCTAACTAGCTTTGTAGATGACGCACAGGAAGTGATGAAGGGCATTGTGCACTCCTTACTTTGTTAAATTTACGTTATGCCTGCCATGAATGGCGCCAGTTTAGTGTGCATGAGCCATTCATCGCGCCCACTGTTCTGTGTGGGCACAGCAGGCGGCATGTCTGATAGCGGCGTGGTCGAGTGCGACAAACAGAGGCTCGGCGGCCGTGTTAAAGGACAGTGCAGGCGGAAACGTAAATATCTGTTATCCGAACACACGGGCCACTTTTCCTGCGGATTGCGTTAACAAACCGGGTTATTTTGTTTTCTCGCATAAAGCAACGTGTAAGACAAACTTGACCTGTGAGCAGAAGTACAAAAAAAAAATGCTTAGTAATGGACTTTAGCTTCAACTAAGAATCAACGAGGCCGTGATGTTTGCCTCGGTTTAATAGCCGTATGTGTGTATGCGTTGAGGAGGTGGATGCAGAGTCTTCGGATTTTTTTTCCCCATCAGGGTCTTTTTAACGCGCACACAATGCACCGTATATACTTTTATTTTTTTGCAGTCCACCCCTATCCGAACGCGATTGCCGCAGTCAAGATCTAAACGGTGACCGCAAGCTCAGCAGCGTCAACGCCATAGCAACGGGGCCATCGCGGCGGGTATATATATATATATATATATATATATATATATATATATATATATATATATATATATATATATATATATATATATGGTACAAGAAGAAAGGGCAAGTCAGATTTGCTCAAATGTAGAAAAGTAACAATGACATAGGTACATAGCAAACAATAGCTATACTCTAAATGCAACTATTTTTTCTTTGTATGTAATAAACAGTAATATGTCTACTCTCTCTGTTCGTGAAAGAAACAATGCTTCTCTCCTTTGAAGGATCAATTTTCGTGCTGACGCATACTTTAGCCAAACTCTGCACTTGTATCTCTTGGTTTTGCTGCTTTTAGCTCGTATCAGTTCAAGGAAAGTTCGTATTTCTGTCAAAAAGAACTTCGCTCCAAATTAATACCTAGCCCGCGCTACTACACCTTCCCTGTAACCTAGATGTCACTGTGGCCCATCAAAATAGGCCTCGCACTTTCTTCACAAGCTTAAAGGGAAGCTGAAAGGTTTTCCAGAAAAAATGAGTGAACATGTGTACATAATGGTTTTCAACCCTCCGAATTCGAATATCGTATCGAAATTGAGCGAAAGAAAGCGCAAGTATATTTTATTTCGACGAAAAGTGCAGCAGCGGACACGCCCAGCTCGCGCGTCTCGTTTCCGCCTGTGATTGGTCGGGCGCCTCGTGACGTCAACTCTAGTGACCGACCGCTGCCGCTACACATGAAGCGCGGTGCCAGGTAGTTTGGTGCTGTAATGGAAAATTAAGAGGTAATGGAAAATTTAGAGAGACTGCGTTCTTCTGAGGAGTTCGGCGTTACTCCCTACATGTACGAGCCGATTGCGAAGAGCCGGCCTCTCGAAGAAGCAAACGATGCTGGTGCGAGCAGTGCTTTCGACTCGAACGAAAGCGGAGTCTTGGGATCCTCGTGTTTGAAATGCTCTTTGGCGAGTATGTTTTTTGGAAAGCGATCTAGTGATCTCGCCGATCTTTCGCCGATCTAGTGAGCTCGTTTCCGGTCAAACAACTGTAGTGTTGTGTTCCTGCATGCCTCCTCGTGGAACGTAAGCGGGGATGCGATCGCCGGCATTTGTGCGCTGTCCAAAGCTGTCGGCAATCTACAAAGACGGTTTAAACGCGTGAAAAGCTTCCCGGTTCATGCAGTACGTGTAGTGACCTTCATCTGTGCGCCATCCGCACACTACTCGTAACCAAAGTCGTAAAGGCGGCGACTTCCGTCGGCTACGTGGGACGGTCGGTTTCTCGCTGTGCGCGAGAGAAGGGGGGAGCGTAGCATCCTGGCGTGCGGCGGCTTTCCAGCACATGCAAAGTCTACATTTGCACTGGATTATGGTGGCTGCATGCAGGCTGTTTTACAACACATGTGCAAATAGAAAATTCGCGGCGCTTTGCGACGAAACCTGCGTCAAGGGCGGGAGATAAACATGCACGTTCCGTTCAGCGTGCTAACATGAAGGAGCTCGCAGTAAATCAAAATCCAGGTTTGGGCGAGTTCGTGTATTCATAAGGCCTTCCAACACCAGTTATCATCAGTCAGTCCGCACTCGTGCCGTCTTTCTTTTCGTTGCTCCGATCTTTTCGCGCTGCGTTTAGAAAGCCTGCTAGTGGCAAGTAGTCCTCTCTCATTCTGTGGCCATATACAGCAACTGCGCAGGCCGAATTGCAGGGCTGGCCGTATACTACCACTCTACATACACGCAGACGCACCGACAAAGGAATGCAGGGTCGATCGAAGCAGATTACGATGGCACGCACGCAGAAACAAGCACAGCCAGGCACGGGCGCGCAGGCTGCGAAGGAACAAAACACTAGAGTCAGCGTCAGCAGCAGCGCGCGGCATTCGACGGGGGACGGAGCTACAGCGCAATTTTAACCGACGATTACGTCGCTCCTAACTGAAAAAAAAAAAAACCAAATTTTACCTACATGGTTTATAAGGTTCCCGCATCCATATATGAGCGTCTTATTGAATTCGACAGACTCTTCAGCTTCCCTTTAAGAGCATGCGCCTCAGCTTGGGAAGAAAGAGCGATCGCAAACTGATGTAATGTGCAGTGGTAACTACTGGTAATCGTACTGCATCTTCTATTTTCTGTGTGAGAATAGCTCATCCCTGTCACTGCTCTGCTTGATGTCATGAAGTGTTCAGTTAATTTTTCGCTTCTTCACTAACCTTCGCTGTTGCGTATTGTTTCCAGAAAGGGCTCCATTTTCGGTCTAACTATAACATAATGTAATCTAGCGATTATGAAGCTACTCCTCTTTCCGCTCTATCTCACGTTTTGTCGAGTTACGGGCTAACGTTCGAAAACAGCTTCGTAATAAAGGTTGCCGATAATGATTGGCACCATCTCGGATAAAATAAAGCTTGCTCCACCGGCCCATCCATCAAGAAACGAAAGCAAAGGCACAATATTTCTTCTTCTTAATAAATCGTTTCCTGCGATTTGGTTCACGCCTGAAATTTATGCTTCAATTTGTACGCTTTCCTAGAGCACCTGCCTAAAGGGGCGCCCCATGAAGGCTGGCGGGGAACGCCACAAATCGATGCTTAACACAGGCGCCGGCTTATTTTTTTTAAGTGCGCCTAATTTTCTCCGAAGCAAGAAATATTGCGGGGTGCTGTTGTTGAGCCGCACTTCTGCAGAAATTAAAGACGCCGTACTTTGGAATAGTGCAATAAACAAGCACGCCAACGATGATTGATGACCTAATATGGTTTGTGTTGCACGTGTAATATCGCTCAAAATTCAGTCTTTGGCGAAAACAAGAACGACAATAATTGTCTGCGTAAGTCCGTTCTATAGAGGATAGTTGTATTAATACATGCAGATTGTCGTACGATAGTCTGCAGATTGTGCGTGAGATGTTTGTTCTTTCTGCCTCGGATAACGCTGGACTACTGCGCAGTGTCCCTTGGCAACACATCAAAACAATGCAGGCTCACACACGAGCACAAATACTGATAACGGGCACCCTGAGCATTTGTTTCACTATGTACGTCAATAAAATCAGTGACAGAATGCACGGCTGTTCTATACAGTTTGTGTTTGCGGTACTCAAGCGAAACTTTGTCTGAAAACGTTAAGTTTTACGCAAGCACATGCTTTTCGTTGCAAGATTCGGGACGAAAATCTCGAACCGGTTCTAATAACGGAACACTTACTAAGCGAACATGCATTGTACCGTGCCTAGCTTCTATCACCTAACTAAAACATGCACGATAGAGTTAATAGGCTGGGAGATATAAACAGAAAGATTAAGTCGATTAAGGACTTCTCACTGATAATCGCTAAATTCGTTATGTTCAGTATGGCTACGCTCTTTGGGAAGCAAGGTTTTTTACTATGTCTCACATCACCGACGTAAATCATTGCAGACAGCCAGCTCTAAAACACACCATGTAATTATCGCGCTTCAAAGGTCACCAAGCGACGAAAAAAAAATGAAAAGTTGAATTAACTACTTCCAAACAACCCTCAAAACTTAAAGCTAAATCTCACGCAAAGGAGGTAGAGAATAAGATATTAAGGGCCTAGAACGGGTCTATCAAGAAATTTAAAAAAAGAAAACGAGTGCCGCGACCACCCATACATCGCTGTCGATGCTGGAAAGAATTAGAAACGGTCTTCCAGGAAGCTTTAGATTTTTCGTCGCGTAATGAGGAGGCACTGGCTAAAATATAATTCTGCCACGCAGAAGAAAAATGCCGCAGAAGTGGAAACTTAGAGACGACGAAAGCAATCTGTTCTATGGAGTCACCTGCCTTAGAGAAGGAAAAAAGAAAGAAGAAGAGGAGATCATCTTTGTATTAGAAGTGCGAATGGCATAAATTGCTTTCAATTTGTCTTGAAATTTTTGTTATCAATAAGAGTACACGCGCAAGTAGAGATTAACGCAGTATTAGCAAGAAAATAGTCTCATTCGAGTCCTTAGTGCTTTGAGAGTACGGCCAACTTGTATATTTTACCTGCTCTTAAGAGGAACACGCACGCACGCATGAACGCAATCGTATAAGAGATTTGGCTGCTTCTTAGACTGGAAATCACATATTGAAACACAGAATTGCTGATACCTGACGTCAAGTAAGTTTCAGATACGCTCACGCAGAGGGTCGTGTAGGCTTCCTCATGTCAGAATGTTTGCCTGATCTTTCAGAATATTGCACAAGCACGATTCCTTTCGGTTTGTTACGCTAAAGCGCAAAAAAAAAAAAAAAAAAAACTAGTTTGGCACTTTTGTCACTGTTGGAGCACAAACTAATGTACGTGTGGTCGATGTAGATGTCCACATGACTAATGATAATAATAGGTAACACGCGGATCAAACCATTGAATCGTTCACTCCCGAAAGGGTTATTATAATCGATTAAGTTGGTAGCTTAACTTGTTCATGGGCAATTAGTACAGATTATTTCGCGCGTTACGGAGCGGGACAAGAAAGAGAAACATGGTGCTGTATGTGTGTTACTTGCTCCTTTTTGTCGCGATTATCCGTAACACGCTGCGCAACCTGTACTAAGGTTTATTGTAACCTCAGAACCGTCCCGATGGCTCTGTGGCCTTGGTATCCTCCAGTAGATCAAGAGGCACGGGTTTTGATTCGCGACTGAGACGCTACATCCTGATCGGGGTGGAATGCAAAACACGCTCGTGCACTACTTGTACTGAGATCCGCATCAGAGGACCTCCTCGCCAAATAATTTAATGTTCCCCACTACCATCATCATCACCGTCGTCACCTTCTTTCGCTTCCTCCTCCTATTCTTCTTCTTCTACTTCTTCTTCTTCTTATTATTATTATTATTATTATTATTATTATTATTATTATTATTATTATTATTATTATTCATGTCCTTCACCAGCTGCGCAACGTACGGTGGTTCTTATAGTCCAGCTGTTTCTTCGCAACGTCGAGCCATTTCAATCGATTATCGGTCAGTGTAACCTACCTGAACCTAGGTTTATCACCCTGAGCGCGAAGTAAAAAGAAAAAAAAGAAGAAAAACAAGCTTTTGCTTTAACAACACGTCACGCATGTTAAATAACAACTAAATTCACCAGTGGTTAGAAGTACTGTGGTGATAATGATGGAGAAGCAAAAACATTGTCCGAACCCCAAAAGCATTTAGGAACAGATGAAAGAAGCAGTGAATCGGTCGCTCTCTTGGGCTGGCTCGAAAAAATACTAAGTGCCCTTTCACTCTGTGAAGAAGGATGACCAGCGAAGCTGTATATTTGGGCCCCAATGGCGAACTCCAGCTCCGCGGCGGGTAGGCCCAGTACTGCACTATCTTCGGGATCGGTCCACGCATGAAAAATTGCTGGTCTACGCGCTGACGCAATCCGTCCGATGCTAGCCGTAGATAGCTTCGCTGTAAAATTATATTGATCTTAAAACTTTTTGTGCGCAAACAAACAGGGACGTAGAATAGGGGCAACACAAGGACGAGCGCTTTCTAACAACTGGTTTTATTTTTGAAGAACCACCTGCTTAAATACCCACAGATCTGCGCGATCTAGTCAACAGAGCACGCCTATAGCGCATATGATACCCGCAGATCTGCGCGATCAAGTCAAGAGAGCAAGTCAATAGTACATATAACACTTGTGATAAAAAGACGTGGACAAAAGCCACCCGGTACACATAAAAACACCAAGGTGCAAAAAACAACCACTTACAAAAAAATGCGTTAAAGATGTGATGATAGAAGCGAATTTTCTTTATCCAACAATGAAACAGAAGGATGGCTGATGCATTTTTCTTTGTTTTTCAATCCAGTGTGCTTCCACAATTTCCCTAGAGGTTTGATTCCTACGCCTATACAAAATGTCTGTGCTACTAAGACAAGGTGAGCAATCATGTTCTTGGCAATGCATTGCCAAGTGCGTACTAGGGCGACCTTTCAGACTAGACAAGTGCTCCCTTAACCTCGTGTTAAATTGTGGAAATTGTGGAAGCACACTGGATTGAAAAACAAAAAGAAAAATGCATCAGCCATCCTTCTATTTCATTGTTGGATAAAGAAAATTCGCTTCTATCATCACATCTTTAACGGATTTTTTTGTAAGTGGTTGTTTTTTTGCACCTTGCTGTTTTTATGTTGACCGGGTGGCTTTTGTCCACGTCTTTTTATCACAAGTGTTATATGTACTATTGACGTGCTCTCTTGACTTGATCACGCAGATCTGCGGGTATCATATGCGCTATAGGCGTGCTCTGTTGACTAGATCGCGCAGATCTGTGGGTATTTAAGCAGGTGGTTCTTCAAAAATAAAACCAGTTGTTAGAAAGCGCTCGCCCTTGTGTTGCCCCTATTCTTCGTCCCTGTTTGTTTGCGCACAAAACGTTTTAAGATGAATCTGTTCCAACTAGGCCGACTCGTAGTTATGCTTCAGTTCATAAATTATATTGGTAGCTGCCTCCACTCGAAACGTGATATCAATTCCAGTAGAGCGCATACAACATAAGCCTTGACTCTATTACTTCGGTGAATCCTTCCCGCACTTAGCAAGAAAAAGGAAGTTAAACAACACAATTTCCAATGTTCACTTATACGAAAAGAGAGAGAAACCAATGAGAGGAAAGGCAGGAGGTCGCCCAAATGAACAAGTGTTGAAAGAATCGTTCCACGACGAATGCTTCTCGACACGAAGTTTTCGCTACATTTGCTATTTATTAAATACTTTCATATCCTCAGCCTACATCATTGCGACTTGACACGCTAGTTTCCACGAAAGTACAAACGCTATTCACGATTCAATCAAGACAACGAACGCGCGACAATAGGCTAGTCTTTCCATCCGCCACCACTGTACGAAAATGTGACAACGATATATTTATCATTCTCACGCAAGACAGGCGACGTCATTTCGCGGTTGGGCTGACCACGCACAAAAATGACATTTCCAACAACAACTCTCACGCACATAGGCAACCTAACTTTACCAAGTATGCCTAGAAAGCGTCAAACGGGAGCTCAACAAAACATTGTTGGCGACGATTACGTCAGTCTACGTGCCGTCACGAGCACTCGGGGCGTTCACGCCGGGCAACACCTGCAGGCGTAATTGGAACACTCACTTCCTCTCTCTTTCTCTGTTAACTAGTCACGCTAGAAAGCTCTGCAGTGCTACGTCTCGGAGCTTTCAAGAGACACGGGTGCGACCCCAAGTGGAGCAGACTTTCTCCGATCAGCTACAGCCATACCTGCAGTGGCGACGTCTAGTTGGCAAACCCGACCCGGCGTGCTCCACCGCTAATTGCCTTCCTTGGCCGCGCTGCTAGCCGTCCCCACCAGTGTGACTCCGAAGCACCGGTGCGACGTGCTTTCAACTCCATCTGTTCGTTCGGCTCATGCAATGTGTGGATTCAGGCCGCATTTAGTGTCTTGTAACCTGCCGCAAACACCAGGAAACTTCGCCGGTACGTCCCCCGTCATAAGACATAAGTGGAACGCACTACGTTTGGCTGAGTAATAACAGAGGCGGCAGAAGATGTCGCGGAGCGTTTCCCTGGTCATTTCACTAAATTTGGTAAAATAAGTACATTTCCTTACTGCCGAAGAAGATCGCGATAAACAAGGGACGAGAAAGAAACACGACACGAGTGCACACTAGAAACTATAGCTTATCGTCAGAAACACAAAAACAAGTAACGTAGCACAATCACATGCTAAAGCTTAGAGATTCGCGGCTAAATTATCAAAATCTAACTTAAGCAGTATCACATGCAGACGGCCTCACAACACACATGCCACCGGACTTGTGAATGAAGAAGGTCACCTTAGTAGCGTGCACCGACGGCTTATTCTTAACAATGTAGCCACGAATTAGACGACGGCTTCCCTTTTAAAGAAGCTCTGTGGTCCATAAGCGGTTATTCAAACAACGTCCCGTTCGGTCGATGCACCACTTCCCGCAGGTCAGGGGGATGTGATACACCATACCCTTTCCACGCACAACCGGCCTGTCACAATGCTTCATTAAATGGATTCCACTTTTCTGTGGCGCCCTTAATTTTTGTTTCTACTGCTGCGTAGGTGCGGCCCAACTTATTTCCTTCCGAAACGATGACATTTACACCAAAATAACTTCCCACCTTCTTCATGCGGTGATATAAGGTGTGCAGACATTGACCGCTATTCTTCGTCACTATAGATGAAATACCAATACGTCCAGCATTCAGCCCTTTTAAGACTACATTTCGTTGGTGCTCACTCGAATCGCCGTCCTTCGCATAAGCGTGTGGTCTTCTGATTTGGTGGGCGAGCGAAGCAAGCCCTGAACGAAATAATTACATATACGCACATACGCAAAAATAGCGACACACGCAAGAATAGAATTGACCATTGAGCGTGACACTTCAGATAAATAGGGACGCTGCATTAAAGTCACACATAGGCTAGTAATTCGGTAACATTACATAGAGACAAAGTATTCTTCACGCCATCCGGTGGCCCAAACGTAGTTATAAATTGTTATTGCAACATATAGCATGGCTTGTTTCCTTTAGGATGTGTTAATCTGTATACCGAAAATTGAGACGGTGGACTTCGTGACATAAAATGCCTTTGAAGTATACTGAATAAATTTGAGTATTACTGGATGGAGCTGCGCAAGTTAGGCGCATTTTGAGAAATTAATAATTAGAGCTGAATTAGTGATACATCGGTACTTGGGTGACTCTAGGCAAGCGATTGGTTGGTTGGTTACGGGGTTTACTACAGGCGGTGTTATCCTGGCGGTCTGGGTCGACAGTTGCTCCACCTGCCCGTCTCTTTCGCTGTTAAGGAATATCCTGTCACATGTCTTTGAATTCAGTGCCGTGCAGACCGTGCGGGTTGGGCCCTCGTGTATCTACAGGCGATGCGCGTATACTGGAACTCCCTACGCCTGACAGGCGATTCGTAGATACATGTTTGAAACGACAAAGAAATACCTTGGCATATGCACTATTCACAGTCATCGCTCCGTGATATTACTCTTACGGTATCTATGACCAGTCAATTACAAGGACTAGCAGCCATGTGCACTGAGGCACTGCATATAAGGTATCCCAGCTATCGTTACCCAAGCTACTTAAAGAAAAAAGAAAGATTAAAAAAACATTGTGCAATGTACAATTTTAAAACGTACGGTGTTCGGTCGCCAGACCTTTGACAACATCACAAGTCTTACAATCTGTGTACGGTGCTATGCGCACGGCCGTTGACATGCCGGCTGACGCGCGACCATGTCATCGGTCGCGTGCACAGCACCCGTATATTTTCCATTCTACACCCTCGCCGCTAACACACCTTCGGTCTTTGCCTGGCCCACTCACTTTACCCCCTCTCCTCTTTTTAAGAACCCTACCTATATATACTGTGCCGAGGAAAGCACATGTCGCCTTTAAGAAGACAAGTACACTTGTCGAAACGTTGGCTCCCGCTTTTACATTGTTCTCGTTTTGCTCAAAGTCTTACAATAGCATTTTACACCATGATTTTTATAGTTTTTTTTTAAACAGTTTGGCTAATGTTACCTGGGACAGACGGTATATGTGCTGCGAGGAAAAAATATTAGGCCATAATCAAATACAATTTTTTTTATGTCGACTGGTAATATACACACATGTAGCTCCTCTTGAGTAAACAAGAAATGCCATAATTATTCTAGAGATGTGCCTTAATCGTTCACTGTATCAAAGTTCTTTTTTTTTTTGTTTGAGTTGATTGTATTTAGAAGAATACTGATCCCTTCATCGTCGTATTTTTATTTTTCTGTCGTAGTGCTCAATCATCGGTTCCAATGTATGTATGAGGATATATGTGGAAAGTAAAACGTCGACTAGGAGGCAAGAACTTTTAGTCTTCCCGCCAAAAGAGGAAAGTACAACTCTTAACTCTTTCATCTTCTTCTGCGGCTTGAAGAGACGCCAATTGTGCTGTAGAAATAATGACCAGCACGCGAAAGGTTTTCCTATGATTTTTATTGAAGCAAGAACATGCCCCTTAATAAATATTCTGTTAAACGTGCATCTCGTCGGCACAAATATTGCACTTTGTGATTTGTTCCAAAGGTTCAGTATTGTTAAGCCCTGATTCATTTCCGCCTTTTTCCTGAGGTTGCTATAATTATTCGGGTACTTAGGCCAATCATTTTTCTGTCAAAGTACGCAATCCTAGAACGTAACAGCGATTTTCTTATTGCATGGTACACTATTAGTTAATACCCCTATGAAAGGTGAATAAATCATCTGGAGGCGTCGATAGCTTAGTGTAGAACAGTCGCAGTGAAGGCTGAGGCTGATGACTAGTTTTTCCTTATAAGTACACAAAGTACGCATTCGCTATGCTCGAGAATAAACTTCGAAGGAAAAGAATTGCGTCCTGCGCAAGCCACTCTACGTTGGCAGTAATAGCCGCAGCCTTCCTCGCCTTTGATTTTTGTCGTCTCATTTATACCTAATGGTGTTTACTTACCTTTTACACGAGTAGTAATTGGTCATTAAGACATTTGGAAAGGCCAGCATTACATTGGTGGTAAGTAATAGTTGCGGGTAGCTGCAGGTGCAGACAGTGGCAGCAGTATAGGCTCTCCTAGGACAATTTCCGGCCCGTGCGCCAACAATATTAACATAATAATAATAATAATAATAATAATAATAATAATAACAATAACAATAACAATAATAATAATAATAATAATAATAATAATAATAATAATAATAATAATAATAATAATAATAATACGTGCAAGCAGCAATAATACTAGTAGTTGTTTCTCACGCATCAGTGATACATATACTCACTGTTGCAAGCTGGTCAGAAATCGAGTAGCACAAATATAGAAAAGATAAGAGTATCTCTAAGTGTAATAGAAATGCGACAAGACTTTAATACAGGTTGGTTATCTTAGTGCGTCGTGCGATAAGCGCTAAAAGTATGCCGACAAAATGAACGCTGTCTCTCAATTTGTTCCCGTTACCTCTCTCTCACTCTCTCCTACGCTGTGCATAATCAGTCGCTTCACGAAACTCAGTGCTGTGAGGCTGCATCAGGTGAGATTACACATGGCGCCTATCAACCTCTCCTATACGTGCGACACTATAATCCTCCTATCATACACCCTTGCGCTCACGTTGGCTCTGCGTCCTTCGCACAACATTTCTGAGCCTAAATTCTCTCATTCGTCTCAGAAAGAGCGTTGCGTAATGGTCCTTGAAAGTGGCCGTCGCCACAGAAAGCGGTGATAAATTCGCTGATGTATTGAGCCGACAATTCAAAGCCGTTGCCTGATGAAGTCGTTTAAGATATTTAACTGGTCGCCCGTCAGCGCAACCGTATATATAGAAGCAAAAAAAAAAAAATAATAATAAATAGCTGATAAGGCGAAAATACTCTGGTTATAGCACTAAACGAATAGCACGAATAAGGTATACTGTGGTCTTTGAGTCTACACATGAGCACGCGTACAAGTAAAATTTTAAATTACCGCAGTTGTATAGTGTTTCAAATGCTATTTTCTGTGTAAAATGCATTCATTGTTATTTTGGCAGAAAACTTCCGGTAGGAGCGATGACATTCTCCTCATGCCTGAGGTCATACGACCGTGAAAGCCCCAAATCTCACAGTATAGGCAAATAAAAATAGTGATGGAAATTAGGAGGCTGAGGGCTACATTGATGTCTTTCTGAAGCTTGATGCAGTCGTTACCAAGAAGCGGAGATTAAAATACCATCGAAATACCACGCAGCGATCGAAACGCATAGCGACTTGTGATTTGCCTCGACAGTGAAATCAAAGCGAATCTGAATATGAGATACTCATATGAAAACCTTGATGCTCGCGTTACACAAACGACTTCAATCTTACCCTGTTAGCGGAAGAATTGATCCCACATTGTTTCGACCGATCTGTTGAACAGAATGGCCGATGATATCTGAATACCCTCGATGATTTTGTTTTCCTTTTTGCATACCCCAAAGCCTGAAGGGCGCCATTCAATGCCCGCGTAGCTATTCCGAGATGTTATTGTCCTAAAAGAAGCACATCCTGAAATCATATGGCACGTGGAAAGACCCATCGAAGAAAGGAAACACAAGGATGGCGTAAGATGTTTCTGCGCGGTGCACCGAACAATAAATGCTGTTTGTGGCAAAAACACTTCCAGAGCAGACGTATCAGTCAGGCCTTGCCTTTTGGCAAGGGATGAGCCAGGAAACCAACCAGGGTTGGTCACTCGAAAATGCTACAGGTATTCGAAGGCATCAATGCAAGTTAGAACTCCGTGTTTTCGCTCTTGTGGCAAGCTGCACAATGTTATTTTATGTTTAAATAAATTTATGTAAGTTTAAAACGCTTTGTACAAATGACCCTCAAGTGCAGAGGAAGAAGTGCTTGGGTGGAGAAGGAGCTACGGTAGTGCGAAGTCTTTTACCTTTGTACCTCGGCTATTTACGTTAAATCATTTTCCCTTGCGTACAAATTATTTTCACTGCAAGTCATGCCGTCCGCGGGAATCGCTACATGCAGGCAGCCGTATATGGCTTGCCCATCAAGCATGCTGCTATTGCGTATTACTAGTTTCTAACATTTCATGTTGAGGAGTGTAGGCGGGAGATAGCAAGGTCATCTCTCAGGAGTCTTACCATCACCATTTCATCGGTTTCATTTATGCTATAGATGTAGCAGCTACGGCGTTAGTGTCGATTGTTACAGTTCGCACAAAAACAAACTATAGCAAGCTGCGACCGTGGTCTGAGAAGGCTCAGTAAGAATGGGCCAAAGAATATTAACCTTCTCTGCATTTTTCTATACTACTTTGAAACCTTACAATGAAATACTCAGTAGAATATTTGCTGTCTTTTTATTGCAATATATAATTACGAAAATCTACGGGGCCGCTGGGTGTGCAGGATCTCTAATCGCAACGTTCGTTTGCAGGTGAGGAAGCGTCCTGTCATATCGTTATATACTCAATATACTCCATTGGATTTATTCGTTCAGCAAATGTGAGTTTCAAATTCTGTGCGCATTTTAATATGTTCAGGTGAGAAAGCAAACGAGGTTAATATGTTCAGGTGAGAAAGCAAACGAGGAAGGCTAAATACACTTGTTTGAACCAATCTAAATGTTCTGCACAATTACCTCCTATATAGCGCGTAAGAAGGAACACCTATATACCGACAAAAAGAAACAAGTCTTACCCGTGCCTGTTTCCACACAGCGAAACCGTTGATCTCATAAGCGCCATGAATGAACCATGACTCCTAACTAGGCAACGGGGGCTTTGTCGAAGAAGTGGAGCGTGTGATATTAGTAGGCGGTAGCTACTTTGCCGTGTCAGCGCTTCTCTATAGCGTGATGCGTAGAAATCCGGAGTTGTAAACGTTCGTTCATAATACCGATATGGATCACGCGGTGTACACCATCCTTCACAGAACGACATATGTGCTTATTACTTGCCCGGTCACGACAGAGCAGCGACTGTCACACGAGCGCAGTCGACATCGTTCAACGTTTCACTGTGGTGGAGCCGCGTTATATATATATATATATATATGCATCTTTTGTTTTCTATCTTTGATGCATTTGTTTGTTGCGCTCAAGAGGGCAGCCACATCAAACACCTAAATATCTCGGGTTTATTTTATAGGTCGCACACCTTTAGCAAATACGCGCTTGAAAGCCGCCGCTTCTTCCACACCTGCGTGACTTTTTGGATATTGTCAAGTTCCTCCATGTTGTCGAATTAACTATCTTACTGTCCGATCTCATTGGCTCACAGGGCTGCTGCGGCCTCTCTGACTGGCACAAAGCGCCAACATGGCCGAAGTTTATAGCGTACAAAATAGCCTGGTCTGCTTCGAGCTCTGTCCTGTTCTGTTATGCCGTACTGCCTATAAAGGAAGGACGTGTGAAAAGTTGTTCGAGAAATAATGATAAAGATGTGCTTCTGGGCTGTAGTTGTCCGTGTGGACAGAGCTCGCGTGTGTTTAGAACAACCAGGATTTTTTTTTTTTTTTTTTGCTACGAAGTAATGTGCTCCGGTGCGTAAATAAATCGCATTACGCTTGGTCACATTACAAAGCACAAGTACGCGATGATTAAAAGAGAAGGCAAGGAAAAAAAATTCCGCTCTTTTTTTCGTGGTCATATGGAACTGTGGGTTAACCATGTCGGGCTGCGCAAACTAGCCGAGGTCACTATCAGTTTCGGTTGGTGGAAAACCCCTGGGTGTAGAAGTGTCAAAATTTTTACACACTAGAGAAAGGACAAACTATGGCTAGTTAGTGTATAATAACGCTGCGCAACCTTACAGTAACGATATCAATTAAAATGAACAAATAATTTCCTGTTAAATATTAATTATGACACGTACATTCAGTGCATTTTCTGTGCGTTGTCTGGTGACAATGGGCTTCAGCTGCGGTTATCCGCCATGGGTGCTTGGGAGAAAGACAAAGACGTTCGGCTCAGACGGAGCCGTTCTGCTGCCTGGCCGGCTGTTATTGTGTGCAAAGTTGCTACCTTGACACTGGTGGGGTTGCTGGGTGACGCTCCCATGCAATAATTTGACCTTCGGAGTTCGTGCGACCATCTCATCCATTCCGCAGGAAGACTGGCCATTTCGGAGCAGCCATCGCTTGCAATGACTGCCACCTGAATTCGGCCCTCCCACTTTACTAAGGTGGCAAGTTGGGCTGATTGGGGATCCATTACTAGCATTAGACATACAACGTATTGCTGCAGAGGACAAGTTCAAGGAAATGAGATAAAATTGATTGTAATTGAAGTGACAGGTCGCGCTTGGGACTGTACACACAGTGCCAGAACACACGTGATGTCTATGTTGTGTTGTGTTACTTCTGTAGTTATTGTACGCCGACGCGCTATTCGCCTAATTTATGTTAATAAGTACAAAATAGCAAGATAATTATGAACTTCAAAAACGGTTTAGTTCTTGAGGTGAGTAGACCTAACACCGCATTTGCTTGAGTCAGGACTGGAAAATGAGTAGTGGCCAGCACATTCTATTCGCCACTTCTTTTTCTTTTGTTTCCCCAGAGTAGAAGAAGCGAAATGCCAAGGCAGTTCTTCAATCTCGGTTCAGAAAATATTCTTCAAAGCGTTGACCCAGATAACTGGGAGACCCTGCTCGCCCTTGCAGGATTCGCACGAGAGACCTTCATGCCCAAGACTCCACAAAGCAGCCAGCATCATCGAGGTAATTCACTGCCCGCCTTGGCATGTACCGCAAATCTGCATATGTAGATTGCGCGTGCAGTTTAGTTTAGGGTTTACTGTTTAGGGTCTACCTGGAATAATATTCTCGTTATAATTCAAGGCTGAGATTTATGACTGCGTGAACGGGAACAGCATGACACCCGTGCCATTTGGCGCTGCACGCCACCTAAAGGTATGACGCAATAAAGAAGCTAATGAAGATGTGCCATTTAATGGCTATATAAAAATTGTGTCTAAGAAACGTCCCAAGCTTTAACGGTCTATGCCGGAGCAAGCATAAAGCTTCAATAACTTGTACAAATCCCACAGCTTCATCACGTTAAAGACATCTCGTACACATACCTGTTCTGAGGTGGAAAGTAGAATACTAGCAACAACGTCAATCACACGTAAGAATATTAATCTGAATATTAAGTTTAAGAAATCACTTCTAGAGGGGTTTTAGAACAACATATCATGGCAATTAATCAGCTGCTGGAGTAATGTGTTTGTTTGAGCAGTAAATAGCATTTGCTACAGTCACTGTTAGTTTGTGGCTGCATTACCCCGACTTCAGTAAGCATGCACAGTACGTATCGGTTCAGCCCCGTTCCTTCAGCTCTACTCCGTGAACACTCTAATCACTGGACCCACAACCCATCCACTACTACTAGCGACGACCCTCTTTCCCGTCCCCAAGAATAGGGTAGCAAACCAGACGCATTTCTGGTTAACATCCCTGCCTTCTATCTTTATTTTCTCCTCCTCCTAGTCAAGACACGGTGGGACGCTTCCTTACAATTAAATTATCCTTCCTCTTCTGGTATTGTATTCGTTATCATGATCCACTTATGATATACACTAAATATTTCCTTTTTCCAGTCTAGATAATGATGAGTATAACAATAACTACCTTTTTTGCTATTTATTGCAATAAATAAGACAACCATGGCGGCAAAGCAGCGATCATAAATGCATTCAATATGTTTGAAAATATCTACGCCAAGTACCCCTTATACATATTCAATAGTCTGGTTCTAAACGCAACCTCACGGCACATTAGAGGCAACTAATCTCCTGTCACAATGGCATCATTTCATCAACAGTGTGGAGGGCGCAGTGAAAAAGCATCCACGAGTTTCCGACTCAACATTTTAAATCGATATACAACTGTAAGAGCCCTTAAGAGTGCACATATGTCTGTAACTCATACACCTATACTCGTAAGGGCGTAAGAGTATGAGTTATAGAAAGAAAGAATTTTTAAGGACGGAACTCAGTTTGCATTAACATTTGCTAACTGAGTTCCTCCAATCACCTATCCAAGGAATTCCGTATTTGTTTTTAGCTCACTCCCTTTCTTTCGTCCCTTACAATCTTGACTGTAGTAGCCTGCCAGACATGTCATTAGGCTGACCTCTGCAGGTATTATTAAACTTTCTCCTTGTCTCTCTCTAGTTGTACATGACTCCTTTAAAATTTAAACAAAATGACAAAGGATATGCTAGAAAAAAATATATTAAAAAAGAAAAATGACTGTGGCTAATAAAGCAACGTCAGTCTGAGAAATAAACGCCGAAGACACGACCAATCCCTGAATAAAGAACATCAAAGCCCACGCACACTGACACTTAAATATCTGTTTTAAAACACATGCATGTGTGGGAAAGAAGGAGAATGGGCTCCCAGAAAGGAAATACTACTACTACTACTACTACTACTACTACTAATAATAATAATAATAATAATAATAATAATAATAATAATAATAATAATAAGCCTATGTTTATGTCCACTTCAGGAATAAGCCCTCTCTCAGCGATCTTCAATTACCCGTGTCTTGCGTTTGCGAATTGCCTAATTTCATCACCACAACTAATTTTCTGCCGTCCTCGACTGCGCTTCCCTTCCCTCGGCACCCAATCTGTAATAACTAATGGTCCACCCGTTATCTATACGAATTACGTGGCATGCCCAGCTATATTTTTTCTGCCCCTATGTTAGCACCGGTAGAATTCAATGATTGTACACTAAAAAAGTAGGAACTCACAGAACGAACTAAGTAGTTCACACGTAAATTCAAATTCAGGCCAAATCCATAAATATTCAAGCTTTTGAAAAACTGGTGATTGGCCTGTTCGCTCCTATGCCGTGTTTGCAATCACGATTGGACTGTGCTGTTTTACACGACGCTTTGACAAATGAACCATAGGCACCGACTGCGGGGGGGGGGGGGGGGGGGGGCGAGGGGTTTTTGGGGCTCGGGCCCCCTCCAGTGTTTCCCGGGGGGGGGGGGGGCAGCCCCCCGGGGGATGCTGAAGCCCCCTCCCCCCTCCCACTCACAGTTAGTGACATTACCATAGCTTTGTCACCCATATCGGTTAAGCTTTTTTATCACATTTCTCGATCTTTTCACTTGAAATTTTATTGTGGCTAATAGCTTACTGCATCATTGTTGGCGCGGACGTGCACGGCTTTTAATTCATACTTTCGCTTTATTTCTGCAAATCCTGACAATATGAGGACACGCGCATTAGGAGCACTAGCAGCGGCTACCTTATCCGTATTTTGTTAGTTCAACATTGTTTTAAATTTCAACTGTAAACAGCCTGCACACACACAATATATTTACGTATGAAATGCTCGTGAATGTTGTCTGTCTGAGTAGTGCTTCTCTTTCGAGTAAGCAATGCTAACGATTCACGGGAAAAGAAAATATTTCTAATAATTTACAACATTTATGAGAGATGGAAACATCGTCAGTTGCATACAAAAGTAATAAATATAGAACAGGGTGTCCCAATTAACCTAATGCATATTGTTTACAGTACAGTGGGGTAGCTGCCAGTAATTTTTTTTCGTTACTCTTGTTTAATTCGGTAATCGTAATTAATTATCTAACCCGAGGTGTACAGTCCGAATTGTCAAAGTGTCAATGAGGCATTTGAAAGCACAGCCAAGGGACATCTAATTGCAATATGTTCAGTGACGTACTAACTGCGTACAATTGTTTTCCGACTGATGAATGAACCCCGCGAAACATGGAGAATAGCACGTGACTGCGCTCCCGCCCGCATCATAAAGCAGCGCCCTCGAACAGGCTCCCTCTGAGTTTTCCAGAACGAAAGAAAGGCAATAAAGAAAAACGTCGTGATCGAGCTGGTGCCTTATCTGCCACGCCCCGGTCGAAGTAACACGTCGCATTTAGTGTTAGTTGGAAACAAGCTGTGATAGCTGTTGCCTTAGCATAGATAAAGTACATGGATGTTTTTTTTTCTTCTTGCCACAACACCTATCACCAAAAAAGCGAATTGAAAACGTCAGTGCAGATGCTTAAAAGTGCGTTTTGTTTCGTCCCAGTCGCCATGTCTTTCTCTACTGAGCAGAAGATAAAAATGATCCTTGTTTTGGGAGCTGCAAATGACAAGTGGAAGGCCGCAACTACATTGTCAGTTATGGGAAGTATGGTGGCAGAACAAACGCGTCGACTATAATCAGAAATGACGAAAACCTGAGACAAACCGGCAGCTTCAAGGAACAGCAGCGTAACACTCCATCTTTGAGTACCAGCCTACACATGGTTGTTCAAGCGCTTCTGGACTCAAACCCTCATGGTAGTGCGCGGGACGTGGCCGCCCAGGTGCCGATTTGCAAGTAATCAGTTTAGGGGATTCTAAATGACGGCCTTTCACTCGTACCACTTTAACCATCACCAATGCTTAGAAGATGGGAACTTGTAGAATCGTCTAGATTTCCCTAATTGGGCCCTCACAAAAGCCGATGAGTCACCCGAGTTTTTGAGCAACTACATGTGCATAGATGAAGCCAATTTTTGCAGAAACGACTAGTTGAATTTGTGTAACGCACACTATTGAATGGACTCCAATCTACACTGGGTAAAGCGCATTCGGCACCAGTACCAGTGGTCGCTCAATTTGTTGATCGGAATGTACGGGTGCTATAATCGGACTCATCTTGTTCGATCCCACACTGACTAGACAGCATTACGTGAACGAAATCCTTGAAGAAGGGGTGGAAGGGCTGTCGCGTCTTCCACTTCTGTGAAAAACGTGACAAGATGGGGAGCCAGCACACAGCAGCAGCCGAGCATGGAACTGGCTGGATGCGACTTTTCATGCGCAATAGATTGGAAGGCGCGGGCCTGTAAATTGGCCGGCTAGGTCACCTGACCTCTCTCCGCTTGATTTCTTTTTTTGGGGGGGTTATGTGAAAGATCGTGCTTACATGATCGAGACGGACATCAGAATAGTTCACGGCAATGATAACGGGTGTCTGCCGTAGAATCCCGGCATCGGTCATCAAGAAAGACACTAAAGATGTGATAAAATGGACACAGCACTGCGTAGCTGCAAAATGATACCTATCCGAACACGTCCTATAGGCTGGTGTTCAACGGAGCTTGCGAATTCATAGATAATAAGGGCACACTGAAATCTGCTGTCTTTTTTTTTTTTTTGTGCAGACATCCTGATTGCCCATTCGGCCCATTTAGTAGTTGTATATTTTCTTTCTTGAATGCATCGGTTTTGCCTATTGTCTACACGTTGGTCGCTTCCCGGCCTGCTTATTTCGCTGTTATTTTTTGACTCCAACCTGTTTTTGCTGCACGTATACACTTTCATGAAAAAGAAAACGCTCACTTTAATTTGGCTTTCGTCCGAAGCAAGTTTCTGGTGCAAAATATAGCTTCGCGCGCACTCTTTCGATGCCGTGCGAGCAATGCCGGGATATTGCAATCTTCTGTGCCTATGCCATTGCTTTTCGCATTTCGTGCGGGGTCAGAGTGGCGCTTTTGCCGCGTTATCAAAGGGCTTGTGTTATCAATGTGATCAGTCGGCGTTGAGAGAAGGATAATAAGTGTGACGCAGAAATGAGAAGGAATAGCCACGAAGCAGCGAAACCTGCTGTTGGTGCTCCTTCCATACCATTATCAAGGTGATAGGCTGTCCGGCTTTGCGACTGGCAATGCAGTTGCTTTCAATCAAGTTATTTGAGAGCGCTGCTTTATCATGCGGGTGGGAGCGCAATCACGTGGTATTTTTCATACTTCGTGAGGTCTCTTGGCTAGTCGGAAAAAAATTGCACGCAATTAGTACGTCGCTGAAAACACCTCATTTAGATGTCATTTTGCGGTGCCTACAAATGTTTCATTGACACTCTGAAAATTGGGACCGAACTTCTCAAGTTAGATAATTAATTGCAATTGCTGAATGAAATGTCAATAACGGAAAAATAACGGTGGCTACGTACTCCACTGTACGGGAAACAATATGCACTAATTTTCTTCGAGTAACGCAAGTGCTCTTTTTTTTAAGTCTTGGTGCATGATAACTGGGGAACACTCAGTAACCGAAATGAGGCCAAGCCGGATTCACTCGAAATCAGAATCAACAGCAGTCAAGCGCAGCAGCGCTTATATTGACTCGGACTCACGCATACACACAAAAAAGAGAGAGACGCTGCACTTTCGAGTGAAGCAGTATTAGTGATAACCAAGTATGCAAAAATTACACGAAGGAAGATTACACCACGGAGAGGACTCGGGGTGGGAAATTGAACTGTCTCCTTCCTACTATGAGGTCTTCTATATATTCATATAACGCCGTCACTTCAGCCCTCAATTCTTCGAGGTCACACGAAGTTTCTTCGAGAACAACAAATATATATATATATATATATATATATATATATATATATATATATATATATATATATATATATAAGCTGGTTGGGCCCTAGCCCCCCCCCCCCCCCCCCCCCCTCCGCCCAGCGGAACAATGAAAACTATCCGCCTATGGAATGAACTGCTTTTTCAATACAGGCTCTGTACATTCTATATGATTTGGTATAGCTATTTGCCATTCAATCCCAATTTCCCCATACTTTCCCAATAAATGTGCACAAATTCTACTTTCAAATACAGGCACTCGACAAGGGATTTCATGAGGACTTGACAGTCCCAAAGTTGAACAAGTGGCCGAGAACACAGAGGCTTTACGTGCACAACAGCCGGTGCTAAGCAGTCGCTACAGGGGTCACTATTACACGAATGACGTCGACGAAAAAAGTTACGTGGTAAGAACTTTCTAATTCAAATCTAATTTTCCAGGTGAGTGAATACGTGATCCCTTTCGCGGGCAATAGTGGTCTGTACGAACGCGCCAGTTAAAATAACGGATGACTTTATCCAAGCAGACCGGCCAACCTTAAGCTAGTCTTATGAAACAAAAGCAATAAAAGTCAGGTCCCCGGGGAACATCGCTAAAGATATGAACTAACGTACATAACGTACAACGCAGCATAAATCGCAACCAAATGCGGGCGGTTGCTCGAATCGTCCGTACGTGATCCCTTCTCACCTCGAGCTTCGATGAGCGCCGAGAAGGCCGCAGGCAGGCGCTCCACGAGCAGCGGCAAGATTACCACCACCAGGACACGGAGCGGGAACACCACCATGTTTTGCGTTAACTCCCACAGGCCGACACGTTCAAACTTTACAAAATTTGAGTCACCTCTTCAATGAGCCTCGCCGATGAAGATGCAGAAACGAAGCAGCGAGTGTTGGGGGTCGGCGGAGAGTGGCAGCAGCGGAGCAGCAAGTCGGCGGCAAAACCAAACAGCGTCGCGGCGCAAACGAACGGGGCCGAAAGAGGATCGCATCGAACCACACATCGGCATCCGATTGTCAGGCCACAAATCTGAGCCCCGGCGGAAGAAAGGGCAAAGAATGTAGAAATAGATTGGAGAACGGAGCGCGGACTTTTTCTCGCTGCCGTCTCAATCTTTGTCTGTGTTGTCGTTGTGGTCGCTGTGGTGACGTCGGGAATAAAGGAGGGTGGGAACAGCCGCACGCGACGGACCGAGCGTCGTCGCGCCGCTTGGTCGTCGACGAAGATCTCGGCGCTTGCTGGAGGCTTCGGCCCTAACAAGAAGCGGCAGCAGGAGCAGGGGGAGGAGGGGGCGGTGGCGCTACGAAGATCGTGCGACGTGAGGTGGGAACCGGCGCACCAACACTAGCGGCTGCGAGACTGCGCGAGGCTGGCCCGCCAACGTCAGGCCACACACACAAACACACAGAGCCCACCTCCGAAAACGACGACTTTCCCGAGATAAAGGGCCAGGCGGCCGACGGTGGCAGGAAGAACGAAATGACGTGTCACGTTGGTTGTTTCCGTTGGCTTTACTTCTGTACGGCAGCTACGGTCACCGAAGCCTCAGCTCGGCTTGCCGTGTGGTGCGCACGTGCGTCTGTTACCGAAGCTTTCGCGTAACTGTTGGCAGGATGTCGAGAAAAAAAAAAGCTGAAGAACTGGTAGAAAAGGCGGAGAGTAGGAGGTGGAAAAAAAAGTTCTGCCACGACGGCTGCAGCAAGAGCGATGGCAGTCCGGTAGGCGGAGACCGCGCGTAAATGAGGAAGAACTCCTCGGAAAGGATTTTCTAGTCGAGACGACGGCTTCGGGTCTCCGTTTCTCGTTCCTTCACTGCTGTGTTCTGCTGATACTTCACTAACTCGCTCTTTTTCTTTTTTTTTTTCTAGGCGTACTGGGTGCCTCGTTGAGTCCAGCGGCGCGCCACTGTGCAGCTGACACTTTGAAGGGGGTGGAGAAGGGACGGGCGGCTGTAAACGGAATCAAGCCAGCTCGCGACTTCAACCGAGGATTCCCGACTTAGGAGGCCGGTGCAGGCCTCTCTCTGGCGTTTCAAGCTTGTGTTTTCTAATGGCTTGTTCTCTCGCTGTCCTCCTTAGACAATCCCTTCTCCGCTTCTTCCAGCTCGCCGCTCACTAAAACCGGGAGCTTTCGTGTACCAGCCTCGAGCGAAAAAGGATCGACGAGTGCCGGGGTGAAAAGGAAGAAAACTACACCCATGGACTAGGCGACGCACGGCGCAAACGCGTTTAAGCTCCAGGGACGTCGCAATCCTTGACAAAAGAGGAGAAGGTGGCCAGAGGACGTGCGCTGCAACAGCGGTGAAAACGGAGCCACTCGAAGGCTGTAGTTGTCCGGTTGCCTTTGAAACATAGAAACACTGAGAGTCAGACAGTTTTGTGGCCCGCACGAACCACACGAAAGGGTGGCCTTGGGCGCTGAGGCAACGGGTTAAAATTCACGCCCACAGTCAGCTCCTAGCAACACTTCCTGCCACGGGTGTTCTCTGTGAGCAAGTAGCCACTGCTCTCGACGTCACTAGAAGCGAAGCACTTGACCTGACGACGAAAGCTGCCGATTCCCCCCGAGGTAAATCATGACTTCCCCTTTCCTTTTGCGCGCTGTCAGAGTTGTTTTTTTTTTGTTTTTTTTACCTTGAGGACTCAATTCTACGGAGCGGCTCTCTAGCAATGTCTCTTCTTTTGTCGCAGCTGCAGAAAATCCAATATTGGACGAAGGCGGAGGAAAGCGTAATAAAATAGACAAAGACCCTCGAAGCGGTGCAGACTGTACCGAAGCGAAACGGAATCTTTCGATGGGCGAAAGTCCTCGCTTCACGGCCTGTCGAAGCAAATTCGCTTCAACCGTTCCAGGACGTTGCTGCCGCACTCTGTGCACTGACTCCACGCGTCTGACAGGTCGCCGTTCAATCGGCGCCGATGCTGCACGGACTGGCGCGACCCGGGAGGATAAATCTCGCAGAAACTGTGGCGCAAGCAGGCAAAGCAGCAGCTGCAAAACCAGCGGCAGAAACGGTTCCAACGACCGCTGGCCCGAAGATGAGAAAAGGGACGTCGATGCTTCGTCCTCGGCGAAATCCCTTGTCAACAGGAGCCGAATGAACAAACTTGTAGCATCGCCAAGTCAAACAAAAAAAAAAAAGAAAAGAAAGAAAGAAAAGAAAGGAAAAACAAAATACAACTTGGAATGCCTTAGACTTCAGCGGGCCGTAAGGCAAAACTTGCGTTGACGACGACAGACGCACACACTTTACGAGCTTTCCGAAGGTGGCGACGCCGCAAAGCAAGTCGACAGCACCGAGAAAACGTACGACACTCGGCAGTCAGTGGCGACGCAGGGCGCACATTTGCGTGACACTGTGGGGTGGCGACGTCGGGTGCGCGCACGTCCAACGGAGAGCACACATTTACACGGCCGCCCGCGGTGGAAACATATTTTCTGGGCGTCCGCGTCCGGGAGCGCGCCGGCACACTCTCTGAAAGGGACCGCCAAGTTTCGACGCGCAGCCGCCAGGGGCGGGCCTGTCGGCGACCACGTGTTCCCCAGGCGGGAGCCGCGGCGGACGAAGGGGCGCGGAGATATAGGAAAGAAAGGAAGAGAGAGGGCAAATCGCGAAGGGGAATGGCGCGGGGCGGGGGGGTCGCCAGAGGGACTTGCTTTCCCGAACTTGGAGCTTGGAAGGGCGCCGCCCCAGTTTTGCGCTGCCTTTTCTCCCATTTCTTCCATTCTTTCCTTTTTGTCTTGTTCTCCCGGGCCGCTTTGGCTTCGGCTGCCACCATGAAGTTTGTTCTTTCTGTTTGTTCCAATCCACTCACTGTCTGTTTCTTCCTCCACGAAGCATGGATTGCTGCGGCTTTGGTTTTTGTTCCTACCCAAATGATCGGAATCAAGAGCGGCGGAGGCTTATATCTTTTGTCCGAAATGGGTGCCTGTTTGATGTGGGCTCCGCAGACTGCCCCTCCCCCCCCCCCCAACTTCCCCCATTGCCATTGGTTCTACCATATTTTCCCGTCCGGTCTCGTTTCACGCTCTTTTCTCAGCGAAATCCTTTCCCAGTGCCACCTCCGCCTTTGTCATTTGCTTAAAGGAAGCTTTCGTTGATGGGGAAATTCGAATGTGCTTTTGGCTACGCCGTCTTGCTGCGATACTGTATCGATAGCCGGAGCTTTTACTCCGAAGATCCGGAGATCCAGATACTTTGGAAGCAGATTGAACGAGAAGAGCGGCAGAGTAAAGGAAACGAATGAAATGTCTTGGATGATGTGCAACACAAGAAAAAGCGAAAGCGTAAGGTTAACTATAGCCGAAAAGGCGAGTTCGCTTGCTAGCGGGCCACCACATATTTTGCATTAGGAATAATGATGCGCTTAACCAAACGCAAAACAAAGTTACGCAAGAAGATGTCGTTTTATTGTGTTAATGATATGAGATACACCGTGCCAATAAAGCTGCAGTCGGAGGCGCCTCTATCGAGCTAACAGAGGCGATTCTGGAAAAAAAAGGCAATGGATGAAGAACCCACTTCCTTGATTCATTAAACTTCGCAATGTTCTGAGTAATGATAATCGATATTAATGCGATAATTATTATTTACCTGCTGTTTCACTGAATAATAAATTTACATCTATGCCTGACGTGTAATTGCATCATTCACTCCCATTTTATAGGTACTTCGTGGACCGTAGAGGGAGACAGCCTTATGTTTGGATAGTTAGGACGACTGCTGGAAAAGTGAAGTGTGCATGAGACTTGTGAAGGACAACCACTTTGCAATATAGGAGATATTTATGCAGAATAAATTATATTTATTCATGCTAATTAATGATTATCACGTATTTCAACTTGCATAGTCATACCTTAGACTTTGATTTATTGTTTTTGTTGTGTTGTTTTTTATAGTTAGCCCAAAACGAAGCATTTACAATATCTTCCTCATGTGTTTAGCTATACTGGAAGATGGAGAGAGAGAATTTATTAAAAGGAAAGCAGGGAGGTCAGCCTGAGCTAGCCTGCTCTAGCCTACTACTCTTCACAGGGGGAAGGGGGAACGGGGACATAAAGACCGGATGATGGTGTTGATGACATAGAAGAAGGGTGCACAACGATGAAGTCCAGTTCAGTCTTCTCGTGGTTATCAACAAAGTCCCAAAAAGTCATTCAGATTAGTCACGCGCCTTCCGCAGCATGGCCGGAGTCACTAAACTAATTGAAACCTCCCAAAAATGCGCTACGAAGAAGCTTATGCGTGTGTTTCTCCTCCGTGAGCAGCACAGGTGTCAAGTCTTGGCACCTGTAGACCCATGAACATGACACAATGTAGGAGTGTTCCTCTATGTCAACAAATGAATGCTAAGGCTAGTAAAGCCGACGACCCTACAGGCCAGCAAGGAGCCGTAAAGTATGACAAGGAGAGCGTTGAAAAAATGCTGAAGCATCTGCTAGAATCAATGCGCCTGATTATCTGTGGTCTTCGAACTCCGGCCGCTAAAAACGCTGTGCATGTGCTCACCGTACTAGAGCCGCTTGCTGCTGCTCTGTACACATCTACTGGGCATTTTTTGAGAGATACTACGCTTTAACTTTGGCCAATGCTACGCTAATCATGGAGGGCCGAGAATTATATTTAATTGAGGCTATAGTGGAGGATGTTGCGCGAATATTGACTCCCAAGAAAGCAAATCATCAAATATGTAGATTATTTTTCTTGCTCCCCTACCGAAATCAGCGGCAACTGCTACCACAGAACCAGCAGCCGCAGTTTGGATATAACTCACGGGTAACCCCCTTATTAAACACCGTTTCGTCGGACATTAAATACTAGCCCGAAACGCGCTGCAGGGTTTCTGAGACGATAAGTGACGCCTGCGAAAAATAAATGAAACATTCGTTTGTGAGATTCACCTTTTCAAAACTACAGAGATCGCAAATGACTCCGTAGTGGCGGGTGGCGGAATAATTTTGACCAGCGGGGTTTTCTGTAAAGTGCCTATAAATTTAAGTGCACGAGCGTTTGTGCTCCAGGACTCCGCCAGAATGCGGCCACCGTGGCTGGAAATCGAAGTCGCGACCTCATTTTCACATGCCAGAGCCACTGAGCCACCGCGGCAGGTGCTTGCGGAAGAAAGAAATCGACTTCGCTGATTTGGCTTTCACAATAATTCACGTGCGCGTTTGTGATAAGCGATACCGCGGACCTACCTCGTAATCTCATTTCCTCATAGAAGCAGTTACCTTATTCGAAAGAAGGCATCACCTTCTCTGGCCGTCCCCTCAATAGTCGACCTGTCTTGTTACTGTCAAAAGGCTCGTATTCAGTCCATCTTCGCACTGCATAACGCATGCCTATTTCTCTCGCTAGTTTTCCCCCACCTCTCGTCGTTTCATCCATGGCGAATTAGCACTACAAGCTTCTACTTCCCGAGTTGCAGTATGTACAAATAAATAAATAAATAAATAAATAAATAAATAAATAAATAAATAAATAAATGCCGCTACTCATCATCATCATCATCAGCAGCAGCCTGGCTACGCCCACTGCAGGGCAAAGGCCTCTCCCATACTTCTCTAACTAGCCCGGTCATGTGCTAATTGTGGCCATGTTGTCTCTGCAAACTTCTTAATCTCATCTGTCTACCTAACTTTCTCCCGCCCCCTGCTACGCTTCCCTTCTCTTGGAATCCCGTCCGTAACCCTTAGTGACCATCGGTTATCTTCCCTCCTCATTACGTGCCCTGCCCATGCCCATTTCTTTTTCTTGATTTCAACTAAGATGTCATTAACTCGCGTTCGTTCCCTCACCCAATCTGCTCTCTTCTTATCCCCCCCCCCCCCCGCTAACGTTACACCCATCATTCTTCTTTCCATAGCTCGTTGCGTCGTCCTCAATTTAAGTAGAACCCTTTTCGTAAGCCTCCAGGTTTCTGCCCCGTACGTGAGTACTGGTAAGACACAGCTGTTATACCCTTTTCCCTTGAGGGATAATGGCAACCTGCTGTTCATGATCTGAGAATGCCTGCCAAAATCACCCCAGCCCATTTTTATTCTTCTAATTATTTCAGTCTCATGATCCGGATCCGCGGTCACTACGAGCCCTAAGTAGATGTATTACCTTACCACTTCCAGTGCCTCGCTACTTATTGTAAACTGCTGTTCTCTTCCGAGACTGTTAAACATTACTTTAGTTTCTTGCAGATCCTGCCTAAATAACATAGCCCTAGCACTGCAAGAATAGCGACCTAACCTATCGAAACTATAGTTCGCATTTCGGAGGAGTTTTAACGCTGCTTGATTTCGCTTCGACTATGTGAGTCTTATTCTTTGACCTGTCCTTACGAAATTTTATAAAATAGGCACGAAGTTACGAGTTCCTTTAGACCCTGAGAGTGACGCACAAAAATAAAAATAAGAGACTCCGAATGACGGCATGCTCAAAGCAACTGCCTAACTTTGTCTCCACGTACGTGATAAGGTGAAATCGAATTATTACATGCATTCTCTAAAGCAATAAAGCTGGAAAGGAGAATTAACATCAAACAGGCAGAATATGCCGTTGTTCATGAAGAAAGTAAATTTCCGTCTCATTAAATGAGTTATCCAGCTATCGCATAGTCGTGACGTACAGGCACTGGGTGCCTTAAACAGTATTGCAGTACGAATTCCTCTTTTGCCATATTACTTAGCCACGTTCAATAGCTTGACAGGATGAAAAGCCAGCTCTGGATCGTGGCTCGCCCAGCGGCGTCAATATATGTCCAGTGGAACGTGTTGTGTAACACGCAGCCCATCCTATCAGAGTCACGTTGCGTCGTTGATGAAATTATCGGCAGCTAAATCGATAAGAGAAATCTTTCATGGGGACGCAGAACAAATGAAAAAGAAATTATGTAATGGCGCTATGACTAACCTTTATCGTTCAGCAAGCGCTGGGGGGGTGATGGAAAGCGTGCGTGAGCGCGCTGGCTATCAGCGAGGGATTACTCGGATTGGCTTCGTACTTTTATTCTCTGCCGAAAAGGAATAAACTCTGCCAACAGAGATATAAGCCCTAGTGCGCGAGAAAAGGATATAAACCCTACTGTGCGAAAAAAAGCTCAGTACGAAAGAAAGAATAACGATCGCTTGCCATAAAACACACGTAGTGAGCTGGAAAATGGCCCCGCGAATACTACTTCAACAGAAAACACGCTGCAGCTAATAGTGGGGTCCGCGCAAACATCATGCTCTCCAAATGGGAGCCGTGTTCCCTTCTCCTCGTCGCTTACTCCCGCTACCGCTCGTCCAGCGAAAGACAGCGCTCATCGGGGTAAGAGCCGGCGAAAAGACAGGCAGAAAGTATGTGAGCTGGGAAAAGGGCGGCATGCACTACAGGGAAACCGGCAAGAACGTTGGAGGCGGAAGCGGGAAGAGTAGGCCAATGGAGCAAAAGGGGCGGGGGTAGGGATGAAGGTGGCAAAACGAGGTGCGGGAAGGGGGACGAAGCAGCTTTTATTGCCCGAATACGAAGTTCCTCTGCCACCGGTCAGCGTATTGCAAACACGCCTGCTGGCCAGAACAGCCATCTCAGGCTGCCGGATGGCTGCAGCCTTTTTTCTTCCGTAAGGCAATGAGGGCGCGGTCGGCCTTACGAGGGTGCCTGGACTCGGCGTGTCTTCGGATCTGTAGAGGTGGCCTCAAGGGCCTGTCGATGAGTCGCTGAGCGGGGGGGAGGCGACAGCCAATAAGTGCGACGTTCCTTTCCCACCATCTAGTGACGGCGGATGCAGCGGCAGGCGCGCCGTCTGCAGAGAGTGGCGACGATGACAGGGTGTGGACGTCTACAGCAACGGTTCTGTCGGCGGCAGACGATAGAAATGACGGCCGTCTACTTGCCAGTGGGTTCTGCCTGCGTCTGGTGCGCTATTTTTATGTTTCGGTGCGGGGACGCAGTTCGGCAGCAAACCTCAAACTTACGTTTGGGCGCTGGCACGTGGCTGACAGCAACTTTCCCCAGCTATTTTCTATACCGCTGCGCTTTATCATAACGTCATGCTTGTCTGACGGATCGATAGCGAATACTAAATGATCGAATAGTTCGCATCTTGCCATGAAACCTTGAATTTTGCTCTTCGAACTATGCATTCGAAGATGAAAAAAGAAAAGCACATAAGGAGGTCCGTACAATATGTTGCGACACATACTATGGAATGCGTTGGCGATACAAGTTATGGCGTCATAAAAACATAAACATTAAAAAGACATTTAACAAGAAAAGGAGCAAGACTACTTTCGTTTATAGAAGTGTAATGTCGACATAGCCTTGTGTACAGACACAGCGGTGTATTACAGTAGAACCCAAAATCAACTTGAACGTTCTTAATGTGCCTCAACGACATCTCTACTTTGGTTTATGCGATTGGGCTGCCTCACTCTCGTTTATATTACGGTGGGAGAATAGTTCACAGAAAAAAAAAGGAAAGAAACATGACAGCTGAATCACTGTGCAATGTTTATATGTTAGTGTTCAGTGAAGGTTGTAATGAAAGGTTTCTTAAGAGGAGAGACCGGACTATTCCACCCTTTGCAGCTGTACTTTTTCGCTACTTAACGGGCTCCGCACGCTTCCTTCGAGCTGTGATGTGCAAAAGGCCGCTTGCTTTCTCCAACACAAATTACGGGCGCTCGTTTGTACACATAATGCTTTAGACGCCCCTTAAGGAACATCCATGAGCGCACGCATGTGCAACTCGTTGAAAAGTGTGTTCCAAGCTGGATTTTTTACTACAGGCGTCCAAATCTGGAAAAGCTTAGTTCTCCCGCTTTTCTTTTTTCTTTTTGCGCACGTTGCAGTCTGTGCATTAAAGGCGTATACTTATACGTGTGTCTGGTTGACCAGAAAACCTTAACGCAGTACAGGTGAGGTAATATATCAAGGAAATAAATAGCAATGCACAAAGACACGTCCGCTCCTACCGACAGTTCGCTCTCTCGATCCTGTTAACGGCACCATTATGCACTGCGCAAGCACGCAATCGGGCATCTGCAGCAAGTGCATAAGATATCTACGGGCAAATCTGAAGTTTATTTCGAGGAGTCAGAAACAGTGTATTTTCAGGTGAAGGAAGTTCTAGAATGAGAATGAGCTCTATTTATCGAGTGTAAAGTTTTTCACAAAACAAATATTTGAACCAATCGCGAATACGCTTGTGGGCGGTTCACTATAACTTTCGTTTTTTTTTTTTTTTTTTGGGGGGGGGGCATTCAGAAAAGGTATTTATTTATTTATTTATTTACTTATTTATTTATTTACTTATTTATTTATTTATTTATTTATTTATTTATTAAGGAACCCACAGCGCCAAGGCATTACAGTGGGGGGAGGGGTGGGGGTACGTGAAGAAGTACATATGACACCTCTGCTCCTGGACAGAGTTATAAGTGCTAAGAAAAAAAGAAAAAAGAAAAAGTTCTCAAAAGCAACATTTATGATTATGTCATTAAAGATACCCTCATCTGTTGCAACGAAATAACATAATAATTGTAAAGAAATTGATGACAATAAAGCGCACTTCAACGTAAAAAAAGAAGAGCAAGTGGGCTGCACCATACATTGTGAAAAACATTTGAAGGAACTTCCCAATTGCCCGCATAAAACAATTTGCAGTTCAGCCTAATGTTCCCTGCGGTTATTACTTGTTTTTCTGGGCAGTTGCACACTTTTTACCATCAAGCTTAAATCAGTCAATTGCCACAATGATAGGAACAGTCAGGAAGATTAATGTTTCCATTTGATCCATGTCTTGTGTTTTGCACAGGAAGTAAGATGAATCTGTAATGAGGGGAAATGTGGGATTTACGTATTCCTTAGGAGGAAGGCAGCTTGTAGTTTCGTAATATTGTAGTCGAAATTGCGCCCGTTTCTTCAGAAAGTTTAACGCTGGGAGGAGTTAGGTGTAGAGTACCTCCGATATTACTCGTAGTGCTCAACTGTGTACCTTTCTTGAAATTACGTGGTAACTAATGTATGTCACTACTCATTGTTCAACGAAGTAGCCTATTTGACAGCGCATTAGACTACACTATAACGAATGAAATAACTATGGAGTAAGTGCTGTGAAATGTTCAGTTTAATAAGTGAACTACACCGCTTGCGCCTACTTATCTTATTTGGTCTGCTACCACATCTGTTTGTCCAAATCAATCATAATACTTCAGCTTCCGCGTAAGAGACGTAGATAAGGACAGGGTAATTAGCCTATTGAGGAACACTCCTTCGTCGTGACTGAATACATACCTATTTGGTTTTATCTATATGCAGGCGTAACTGATTAGGAGAAGATGTCTGTGTTAGACCGTGCTTTCACACTGACAGACTGCAATGTTTACGTGGTTACGTTGTAGTTGCTCTGCTGCTGTATTCTGCGCCACATACACACCTGTACAATCCCCCGCCTTTTATATATATATATATATATATATATATATATATATATATATATATATATATATATAGAGAGAGAGAGAGAGAGAGAGAGAACGCGTTCCAGGAGAGAAATCTCTGGGGCGTGAATAACTAAGTTCTTGAAAACTAAGCGCTAACTAGTGTACCGGGGGAAAAATAGAAAAAAAAGAACGTTATGTTTGTGGCGTTTCCACTGGGCGTTTGCGTTAGTTTAGCTTGTTACGCATCTCGTTACGTTAGTTTATTCACCTTAAGGGCACTTGAGCGCGGAGATTGCCAGCCGCACTATAAGGGCAAGATAATCTTGGCCAGTTGCGACATGACCATTCGCGATAACGATTGCGCAGAGACACCACGCTAGTGCCCCCAAGTTACTCTTCTGCATAATTCAGCAGCCACGGGAGTGAAGGTTTATTTGCCACTGCCTCGTTCGTAACCACTCACTAGAGCGTCCACGTCTTACCGACTACGCCGTCGGTCATGTGCACACGCTTCGGAAGGCGCAGTGAGACTGCCGACTCTTGGTCCGCGGATAACCGTTCTCCTGAATATCGAGTCCCATTTGCGCGCAAATGGTGGGAAGCCCCAAGGAGAAGGATTACCGAGCACTTGCTACCCTGATCCTGTGCGTGGCGTAGGGGTTAATGAGTGACTCTGTGTACAAGCAAGACGGACTTTGGCGGCAGCGAATAGCGCACATAAGCGCTTGCTGCTTAACGCTATCGTCTCGGGCCACCAGTACTCTGGATGCCCGTGCGCATCAACGGCGCTATTTAGGGATAAGGGACACACCAGGGGCCGTATGCTCATTCGCGAAACGTGTGCGTATAGCACGAACACGGAAATTATGGCAGCAAGTGCACGCATCGTGTGTGCGCTTTTAGCTAGCTGCGCCATCGCTAAGCCTGACGGGCCATAGTATATGATATCGGGGTATACTTCATTATCACAGACACCACTTTGTAGACGTACTTGCAGCACCTTTATCAATACGTCGAGCTGCTGAAGTGTTGAGAGACGTTGTAGTACGAGACATGTCACTATCAGAGGGGAAGAAAAGCGAAAACAGCAGTGAAATGGCTGGCATGGATGTCGATTCGAACGCACGCTGTTCCAAGATGAATGAATATATAAACAAAACTTAAACAGACGTATTGAGGACTTCGTTGGCGTCGTAGCCTGCGTGCGTTGTACACTCGCGAGCAAAAGTTAAACGACCACGACATCCCTAAAAAAAAAAAAAAAAAAACAATTTCTCCTATAGGATGCCTCCTCCGTTGAATTACTTCAATGTTGGTCGAACTCGCGTGCGTATGCTGTGCCACTTGATTTTAGCTATCATAAGGAAACATATTTTTTTCCGCGTGGTGCCATTGGTCTTAAAACTACTGCTGGCGACTATGAGAGATGCCTTAGCACACTTCGTTTCATACTGCAGCTTCTTCAGGCTCTAACGGGCAGTTCTAAAATCCTATACTGAGTGTGCCTCATGAGTGGCTCAAAACGCTATCCCTGCAGGGATAGCGTTTTGAGCTACGAAATGTGTTTGGACGATGGGCCATTCCGATCCTTTTCGTCCCATGCTATGAAGGCGCATTTAACTAATGTGCGAGACACTGTTCTCAATGAGCTACGGTGTTTCTGCAGTGCCTGTGTTTTTAATTCGACCAAATTTAGAATAAACTTACACAATTTTCTCAAAATTTCCTCGAATCACGTCCACTTCCTCAGGAGGATATGATATGCAAGAACCAATGCAATTCCTTCTATAGTTAAAATAACTACATCAAATAACTGTTTTACGAACATTATGGTACTTGCTTACACCGAAAAGTTGGACTTTGTCGTAACGGGGCAGTTGCGCATTTTTACATTCTAACGTGGCTATGTAGGTCAATTTCATGCCGGCAAATTATTTCATGAATTTACCTCATTAAGCGCGGGGGACCGCGTAGCACAGCTCGCAGTCCAACCCATCTATGACGTAGCAGGGTGGCATGAAATGAAGCTTTGCCGAACCACGCGATCAAGTGAATAAAAAGTTGCCGAGAGATTGGGCCGCGAGTCGGCACTTCGAAGTCCCGTCTTTTGTGGTGATTTAGTAAATTGAATATTGGGGGCGAGGACGTCGCCATCTGTCGGAAGCGCCTCCCTTATAGTATGAGGGATCACGTGGGGTGCTCCTCATATATGTTTCGCTTACGACGCTCCATAAAAACACCACGCGGCAGCCCTTCTATGCATCTATGTAAGTACTCTCAAAACGAGGGAAGTTTTTGACTGTCCATTTAGTAATCTTGGGCAAACTGAAAGCACAGAATCATTTACAGACGCTTTCTCTTTACCGAATACATACATTGAACGCCACTGCGCGCGGTCGCCGCGATGGAGGCTCCCAAACCGGCTTCTTGCGTGAAAGGTAGGCAAACGCTGAGAGTAAACTATGTGAAATATGTTCTTATAGTGGGCTGTCTGTATAACCAAATGGAGCACAACAGAATGAAGCTTCAATGCAGCGATCGCATGTGTTCGCAGTGACCGACTGCGCGTCTACATGCATGTCCACGCACAATGTTTTGCTTTCGCTGTTAGCGCGTTTTCGCACCGTGCCGGGGCTTTAGGCCACAGCATATGAGCGTTTGACAGTACACTAGCAACCATTGTTGCGTGGACGCTATCAGAACTGTTCAAAAATAAGTTCGTTATAGAGACTTCGACACCTAGCTACGGCGACTGTGATGTGCCATCGCGACGATTCAATCTTTTTTGTCTTCTAAATTCTTGAATATTTCAATATTATTTCTCAAGTTGCGTCGCACTGTATGTTTATTGGTTTTCTCAATGTGCGATTTCCCTCTGCTTCTTTTCCGTAATCCAGCGCATTAATTCATAACACAAACATGACCATATGCCATGCCTTTTTTTTAATGTGCGTCTTACCGCTCCCTTTCCGTTCCAGTGAGCTTGCCAGTATATAGCATCGACAAGTTCATAGACCAAACCGTCATGACAACAGCCGGGCAGCGGACGCGGGCGAGCGTCTCAGTGCGCTTTTTCTGCTACTCACCGAACATCGCATTTCCGGCGCCATAGCAGAAATCTTCCTCGTGTCTGTGCTTGCTACATACCCGAGTTGTAGCAGATGGCTGTCTACCGGTTCTAAGTTTCGCAAGCCAAGCTTCATGCAGCTCCTTGTCCTGTGGCTACGTGTGAATAATGCTGACACCGGGCTCCGTTGCGTACGTCCGGCACTGTGCACCAAGCAGTGCTGCACGCCTCCAACTATTCTGCCCGCTGCATGCTGCACGCCTCTAAAGGTAGCCACTACCTATTATAGTACTTTCGAATGTCAAGCAGACACCCAAGGCGGTAAAGCCTCGCCACTTAATCAGAACCGCAGCGCAGCTGGGACTTTCGTTTTCAGCTCGCTTCGGCGCTTCCGAAGCAGCCAACGCGGCCGCTGTGTCCACGTGATCCCTCATGCCACGTCACGCCGACGGTGGCGCCAGTTTTTTAGTGGTGGAGCTCGCCCACAATATATATATATATATATATATATTGATGGCGGTTGCTTTGATGTATATTAACGTAACACATTCTCACGTTGTGCGCAGTGACAATTCACATAATGGCTTCAGGCGACGGCGTTGTGGTTCTAAGAGGCTTTCCTTAATCCCACCTGAGGATGGCGCATTCATGCACCTTTCACTTTCTTAATTTTCTAACGAACCATCTGCATGGCAGCTTAGGAGCCACGCAAATCATTTACGGAGTTCCCGTGTCATCGGGAAGCGTCAACAGACCCGCTGCAGCTGCGAAAGTTAAAATGCTTCTTGACGCGTTCCATGCCAGCACGTGCCTGCAAGCCGTCGACGTGAGCGGAAAAGGCAAAATATTTCTTTTGCGCGCCCCACGTAGTAAGAGCGACGTGCACACGCACCAGCGTAGTGCGTGGATTCGCGTAATTTATTCAGGCCGAGACGTTCCAGCACGCGCACCTCACGAGAAGGCGCACCAGCGGGTGTCTCCTCTTCATAAATATGCATGCTCAACCCGTCTCCCTCATGGGAAAGTAAACAGGAATGCGCACGCCTCCCAAGGCTGGCGAGGAACAGTCTGAGCGCGAACGAAGCCGCGCGGCAGAGGCCAGATACACACAATTTAGCGGGTAATAGAGCACCCTTGAGGCAAGGGCGTTGGGAATCTTGTTAACACGGAGCGCCAGGGATACCTTTCTTCGCTTCCTCTGTACATTCTTGCCGAGAGACGTTCGTCCTTCACTCAGCCTGCCCTGGTTACGCTCCGAACAGGGTTCCAGAGCGCCCAAGTTGGCGAGAGAGCGAAGCAGCGAGCACAGACAAGGTCGTGCGTCTTCGTCTCTCCATTGTGGCGGGCAGTAGATCTCGCGCTGCTACTAGGGCCATAGCTTCCGACTGTCGCAGCTCGACAGAGTAGTGCGTTTACGCCCACTCTTTCTTTCGTTTCCCACAGGGTTCGTCTATTTCTCTCACTCCATCCTGCAGCTGCCAGCGGAGTACAGAGCGCGCGCGCGCGCGCGTTCTTCCAAGCCTTCTTTGGTGGCAGCGGAGGGCGAAACTGTGGCGCCTGATACACACTCGGGCGGCACACAGCCAACTAACCAACCCACTATGGCTTTGTTCTATTCACGTTACTTGCTTCCCTGTCTCGGCTGCCCGCCCTTCGCGCAAACTCAACGATTTCATCCGTTGTGCTCTGGTTAATGACCTCCTAAGTTGGTTCCCTTGTTCCGCCGGTGATGAGTGGTACACTGGGGAGTGGACCAGTGAGCTCGGTGAGGAGGCAACGGGAGGCGGAGAGTCGGAGAGAGATCGGCAGCGAGGAAGGAGCGCACCCTGTACGGTTCGTTTTGCGGGTCCGCGTCGGCGGCCGGCTTGCTTGCTTCGCTTCGCTTCTCAAACGAAACGGAACGAACAACAAGCAGCAAGCGCCGCGATCCGCTGCCGCGGCGCGTCGTTCCTACGTTGGCACAGCAGATAGAGCAACTATACGTTGCGCTGGAGCACGCTCTCGCGAGCGCGCGCTTTGTTGTGTGTGTGACCCCACGGTGAACGGCTGTTTCCGAAAGGCCCTGTCGCTGTCGTTTGTCGGAGTTCTGCCTCCTCCCGCCCCCCTCCCCTCACCCATCGCATCTCAGTGGGGCGCGCAGAAACGCGTCGCCCACTTCTCTTCCTTCTTCCCCTTCCTTACTGTTCCTGTGTGGGAAAGTTTCTCAAAGGGAACGCGCGCACTGGCCTGTCCCTCTTGCCTTTTGTCAGCAAACGAGCGAGCGCCAGCGCGGAAGCTCGCTAAAGATACGTCTCGACGCGCGCACACGTGAGTGAGTGTCCTCAATGGGACAGTTTCTCTCTCGCAGTGAGACGGCTACAGAGCGAGCGACATCCTCTTTGGCGGTGAGGCGGCGTCATCCTCGCGCAAGACGACGGTGCGCATTCAACGCGCAGCTTTTCCGATCGGGCGGAAACCTCGTGTCGGCAATCATACGCTAGCGTCCCCTTCTCCCCCCCCCTCAAGACAATATAAATAAATAAACGCTACCTTCCCTCGTCGCGATTTGCGCACGCGACACACCTGCTATTACTTCTGCATGTTGCACGTCCGCTAGTTCCCACTTGATTACACGTGGAGGTAGGAATCTAAAGCGCTCCGAATGAAAGGCTTAGTCGCGTTCTTTTGTTGGCAGCGGCGAAATGGAGGAGCAGATTGAGTGCAGAGGTGGGGAGGAGGGCGCGAGCGGGGGTAGGGGGGAGGGGGGAAGACGCGAAGGCGTATGTCGGACGCTTTTTCCGATTAGGCGGAAGCTCAGTCGCGACTATTAGCGACGCCGAGCACCGAAGAATTCGCTCCGTCTCGCTTTTCAACTAAGCTGTCGCTGCCGTCTGGGGTTGGACGTGTCCTCGCAATGCTTAAGCGCGTAGCGCGGCTGCAGCGAACGAAATGTCTGAGTGTTATTTAGGTGCATCCGCCTGTTTCGTTTAAACGCGCTGCTGGCGCGATTTTGATGGAAATGCGGCTCCGCGTAATAGATGTCTGTCTGTGTTCGAAGGAACTCTGAATTCGAGATAACGACTACAGCGTTAAATGAACCTCTTCTTTTTCGCAGATTAAGATATACATGGCCGTTCCACGCATACCTTTAGATGAAGGCACCATTGAAAGAGTTAGTAAGAAATCAGTTCTTCGAAGCACGAGTACCATAGGCGGCAAATGTTCATATCGCGCCTTCATTGCAGTTTACTGTGCATGTTGGTAAACGAATGCGATTTTATCCATCATATATAGGATGCTTAAGCATAGATACCTCCTGGGAACTATTTTGAGTAACCTTACCGGTGCCTTTTCTTTTTAAAAGAATCACTTAATGCTACTGCTAGATATTTTAAGGGCGAGTGTACTGTTTCTCTAAAATTTGTTCTCTTTAAAGACAACAGTGCTATCTGTTGATTTCGTTATCCCGATTTAACCTCTCCCCAAATAAGATTGTATCAAAATTAAATAAGCGATTGTGCCATTTTCTACCGACAACGAGAAACAATAACGTAAAAGGGCAATAACGAAACAAACAAGCAACGTGTTCCCTTACGACCTCGTCTGATCACGAAGGCTGCACAATGTGCGGGAAGCTGGTTCGCTTGTGACTAGTTGCTACGCCACCTGTCGCATACAAACGACAGCGGTGAGTCGAAAATTATTCTTGCGCTCTTCCTACGTCAGTGGCACGAATGCACGTTCTCGGGGTTTTTAAAAGAAATTGCTGTCCCGCGACGTGACACACGCGCCAATTGTCTCAGAGCGCTAGTTGGCGTTGGTATCAGTGGTAGTCATTCCAATGTGAAAAAAAAAAAAAGCGACTGACTAGTGGTTGCTCGCCAGGGCCGCTGTAGTCGACAAGATTACATACGTAATGTAGCTCGTGTTTCAAATAGAGAACAAAAAAATATACTTTTTTGTCCATAACGTGAAGCCATGACGCGATATCTTGCGAAATAAAATGCGCTGTAAGCCTCAGACCGTTTTGTGCGGTGTTTGTTGGAGGGAACATTCGCAGGCGCGAGCGAGCAATCTCCCTTCGAGAAGTAAAGAAATAAAAGCAGGAGCGCCTCACGAGGGAAGTTCTTGCTGCTGCTGTTGCCTGAGAACATGGCACATACCCATTAGGGGGATTGGCCCCACTGGGGGTAATGAAAATTTCGTCCAACAAAAGACAAAGAGCAATCTAAAAACCTAGCAATCAAAAAATAAAACATTAGACAACTTGAGCGAGTGAAGCGGAAATCTCAGATCTTCTTCCTCCCCTTACCGATCCGGACCGTATACAACCCTCTTTCCTATGCGGACTAAACAACCCTTTAGTTTCTTACTAGCTTCTTACTGCTTGATTTGATCGGCGTTTCTTAATTTTAAATTTAGGCTACCCAGCTAGGCCGCCCAAGATCGCGCCATTCTTGTTGAAAACAACATGATAACAGCGCCATCCAGTAAACATCAGAAGAGATGACCCGCCGGGGTTGCTTAGTGGCTTTCGTGTTGCACTGCTAAGCACGAGGTCACGGGATCAAATCCCGGCCACGGCGGCCGTATTTTGATGGGGGCGAAATGCAAAAACACCCGTGTGCTTTGAGTTAAATGCATGTTAAAGAACCCCAGCTGGTCAAAGTTAATCCGGAGTCCTCCACTACGGCGTGCCTCATAATAAGGTGGTGGTTTTGGCACGTAACACCCCACAATTTAAACATAAGGATAAGTTTAGCATCAGTAGACGACTGATGAAGGCGAAGCAAACAGGCTGAATCATTGTCATTGCATGTAAAAGAAAACCTAATTTAGGACTGTCTTCGCAACTGGGAAGGCGACGTGCTAGAAAACAGAGAAGGCGCGGAGACTAGTTCTGTCCAGTGCTGAGCGAGCGTGAGCCAATCATGACAACAGCTGGCCTTGTTGCGCTCTCCAGGATCAGCGCTCTCTATAGCTGTAACACCTGCACAGTAGCTGAGAGGTAGAATCCAGGACTTTCTATCGGTTGGTCCTAAGTTCGAATCCTAGTGGTGCAATGACAATATTTATTTATTTCCAATTTTCTCGTAAAGTACTTTAGAATTACAGCGACGACAACGGCAGATATCAAAATGACCAGCGGAGGGGGCCCATAACAACTATCATTGTTTAAACATTTTTTTTAAATATCGTGTGGACTAATAGGTCGAGCATTGGGCTTCTGTACTCTAGTACCATAGTTAGATCCCACCATTGGACACACAATGTTTATCGTATTGAATAGGCCGGAAACCAGGCGAGACAGGAACCTGCCTATTCCGCGAACTACCTGGTGTATAGGCAAAGAATTCTTCGCATTGAAACTGATTTGCGTGTAGCCTAATGGGTAAAACATGGGGATTTTGTATAGTGGCCCATAGTTTGACGTCATCATTAGGCACGTAGCATTATTTTATTAAATAGGCTCGAAACAAGGCGAGCCATGGCTCTTCGTCGCGCAAAATGCCTGGCTCGAGGCAAATAATACTCGAAGCTCACCGCCCCGAACAATCTTAAAAGAAAAAAAAAACGCCGCATGAGCCACCTGGGCAAAGGGCATTCGTCTCGTCGAGCTCATAGCGCGCCGGTGCTACTTTAGTAAGGACCGTCGACAGAGCACACGTAGCGAGATCTTCCACGCAATTAGAATAAACACGCAGCTGGCACTGCTACTACAACAGAGCTCGGGGAGCGGAGAAGACCACAAGCGCCACATTGGTGATCGCGCTTTGAAATGACGACTGACGCTGTTCTTCTGTGGAACTGCCGCAGTAATTGTCCTCGGGCGCAAAAGGTGGGTGCGCACAGATCCACAACTTGAGGTGGATGAAGTGAAATGAACAAACGTTGCCTGTAGCCTTGCTCCAAAATACTTTGTCGTAATGGTGGCCTAATTAAGCTCGTCGGACAGAAAGCCGTCCGAGGTGATGTCTTAGGGTACGCCACATCTGGCGTACAGCTCGTCTTTTCAGCCTTCGGCTACTGTGCTGTATTGCTGAACTCGGCACGCCATCCTGGAAGTGTCTCTGTCTTCCTGCTTCTCGAACAGCGAGGTCGCGAATAAGACCACGGCTTCGCCGTCGTGGAAGGTAAATCACTGAAGAGGAAACACGCGTAGATTGAGAAAAGGCGTGAGTGAGCAAGTTCCCGCGTGGATCGCATACCTCGACTTGCACGATTGGCTGCGTGCCTCTCGACACCTCGAAGAACTTGAACTCAATACACAGGCGAACCTCAATACTTGCCTTAAAAAGCTGGCCCTTGGAGAGATAAGCGAAGTCCGGTTCAATATCAGGAATAATATTGCAGCAGTTGAGTCAAGGATGCTAGCCGCCCTACAAAATATGGGAACTGTGCGCGTTCTTAGGCATGTGGAAGTATTGGGCATGGTGATATGAGTAGGGATGGAGTCCTCTCTGACACGGTCAACGACACTGGTGACGAAGAGTCGGAAGAGCAGTTTTCTTTCTCAATCAAGATAATTGATTTCCGTCGCTTCGGCAATTCAACAAGCATTAAGCAGCTTTTCGATAGAGATACCCTACCTGCCCACGTCAAGGTGGGCAATGTGAGGCATCCGATGCCCCAACCACTTACGTGTCCCAACCACTGCAGTGTCACAAGGGTTTAAAGTTTAGAGATGTTATTTATTTATTTTATTTATTTATACATACTGCAGGCCACATAACGTGGTCCAAGCAGGACGGGCATTTTTAACAAATCACATTGAGTATATGGGTGCACATACATTATGTTTTACATCCAGATACAAATAAATAGCAAAAATGAACACAATGGCTAAATGTATACAATGCTACACGATGGCAAGACGATCACGCTCTGGTAGAGAATTCCATTGAGACACTGTGTGCGGGAAAAAGGAAAATTTATAAGCATCTGTTTTTGCGAAATATGGCGTTAAAGATCTTGGTTGTTGATGTTGTGTATGTCTCGTGGATAGGGGGGATAAATACAAGGAAGGATCAATAGCGAATTGCTGGTTAAGGAGAGAATTCAGGAAGCCCAAGCGAAATCGCCTTCTTCTGTACTGAAGGGGGGGTATGTTATTGGCTGTCATTAGTTCCGACGGAGAGTCCACACGACGAAATTTAGAAGAGATAAATCGAACAGCCTTTTTTTGAATTCTTTCGAGTTTATCAATGTTATGTTTTGTGTAGGGGTCCCATACTATGCTTGCATATTCTAGCTTTGGTCTGATGTATGATTGATAGCATAGAAGTTTTACATTTGGTGGTGAATTACGAAGCTTGTGTCTTAGGAAACACAACTTTCTGAAAGCAGAGGAACAAATGTTATCAACGTGTGAATTCCAGGAGAGGTTAGCAGTGAACGTTACACCTAAATATTTGTAGTTATCGACATGATTAACTGTAGATGAACCTAGGGAGTAAGCATACTGAAAAGGGGATTTTCTTTTAGTTATAGAAATGGAAACTGTTTTTTGTGCATTTATGACCATGCCCCACTGGTTGCACCATTGGTATACGTAATCTAGATTTTTGTTTAGTTCTTTTTGATCATGTATGCTGCAAACATCACGGAATAATATACAGTCATCTGGGAACAATCGAATTTGAACCGTTGGATCAATTATATCTACGATATCATTTATATAGCACCAAAATAGCAACGGCCCTAGCACACTGCCTTGGGGCACACCCGACGTGACTGGTAGAAGGCGCGAATTTTGATCCTCGACTGTGACAAACTGCACCCGATTTCTCAAATATTCAGCCACCCAAGCGACCAACACCTTCGGAAGACCAATGTTGTTTAGTTTATAGATTAGTTTGTCATGAGGAACTTTATCAAAGGCCTTACAGAAATAAAAAAAAAATTGTGTCTATCTGAATATTATTATCAAGACCTTTGGCAAACTCATGCGTAACAGTGACGAGTTGCGTCACTGTCGAATACTTCTTTCTAAAACCGTGCTGAAAACTTGTTAATATGGAGTGTTTGTCAAGGAATTCTGTAATTTGAGTGGCTATAGTATGTTCTATAAGTTTACAACATGAGGAAGTTAAAGATATCGGTCTGTAGTTAGTAATAATCTGTTGCCTTTTTTGAAGATAGGGATTACTTGCACTGGAGACGCGGTATCCGTCTGCACTGCTCAGGCAGGCGTGACCAATCTTTTTGTAGGATCGAGGCAATGGTATGCTGTGACTGCGATAGCCTCCGCGAGGTGAACTGGAAACATTTTTCAGACATAAACAAGGAGGCTGCAGTACTCAACACATTAGTGTGCGTAGTCTGACAAACAAAGAGGCGGCAGTGTCAGTGTGCAAGCGGAGGAAATGTTCACGTCATGATGAAACTCAATTGAGATCAGCACAAAAGCCCCTGGTACAGCAGAGGCACTTCAGCTAACGCCTAAACTTCGGATGCCAAAGTTGCGGTATAGGACCGAATAGTGTATTTTACTGTGTAATAACACAGGCCCCGGCGTCACCTACTTTTAAATAAAGTTCATTTTACTGGGTTGCCTTTATCAGTATTCGTGGTCATAAAGAGTATTCCCGTTCAGTCAGGACCAGCTTTTACACTTTTACAGAATGGGGAATTTATCATAGGACGACATTTCTTCCTGTTCCTTGATTTTGACATTTTTTTTTCCTCAGAAATTTGCTCCAGGACATAGAGTGGTAAAATTCAAAGAAAGCCGAAATAAAATTCCGCAGCCTTGTAATAGGCAGGTGCTGCAACCACGTGTTTGCTCAGTTATTGCCATTTAGGCGGTGCTTGTTGCTTTTGTTGAGCATCCTGTGCCTGATCAACCGAGTGCAACAGTCACGAAGCAGGTTATGAATATTCCTCGTTGGCGCAGGAGCCGGGCACTTAGGGTGCTTTGCAGAGCGTTCGGTTGTCGATGCACACGCTCAGGTGCTACAAGGTGTGATAGATCCCCTAGCCCCGAAGTGCACGAAAATACTGCTCCTGCGACCGTAGAAATATTACCAGAAAGTAAGCAGGCGGTTGCGATTGGGGACCGCCTCGTTGATATTGTAGGTACCCAGCCTAACTTACAACTGGTGTTAGCTATTTGGAATGATAGAAAGGGTGCTTTTGCAGCAATAACTATGTTAATGTTAGCATTAACTATGTTAACTATTAACTATGCGGAAGAAAGTTTCCGTCATAGCTGAGCGATTGATCAATTAACCTTCCTAGCAATAAATTAATGCTCTTGATCGTGATTAATCGGTTAATTTCACATGACTGAAATCCAGCAAGCGCCGCCATTGACACACCCGCCTATTTTGCTCAAGTGTATACCGAGTACTGACCGCGCCAACACTTTCACTCTGCACTTGTGACAAAATCTGTCGAATTACGTAGCTCTTCTTTCCCATGTGAGCACACGTATATGCGGCATTTTTTTTTTCTGAGGAGGCCAGAAACTACCTTCGACCAGACATAACACTTGTGAAAAACTTCCTTCGAGCTGTAATAAGTAATATTTTTGTCTTTCAGCCTCGTGGTCCCGTGAGCGAGTGCTTTGAAGTAAATCCAATTAGGAATAAATTATATCATAAACAGGCTCATCATGCCTACAGTATATGCGTGCGCGACACGTGACATTTTTTTCCTATTTTAACATCAACATAACAGTCAACGCTGCGTCTACTGGACGAATCCTACTGACCACAAAATTGCATTCGAATTTCTCTTTTTTTTTTACTTCACTGCAGAAGGCGGGCTCGCTCTCTAGCTTTTTATTTTGTACCTTTTCACTTCTGCGAGTTTAACGCTGCGTCCCGCTATGGGAAGGTAAGGCACATCGAGTTTTCCTTTTTTTTTTTTTTTTTCGTTCGGACAACAAAGCCCATCGCGCGATCATTGACTCGCCCGCCCTGTCACTGACATAGCACCATCGTATTCGGTCGCTGTGACGCGCGCTTTTCTTTACGCCAAGTTCACGTTGGGGAGAGGGATTATGCGGGGGGATCGATCTTTCTGTTCGCTAACAAGCGGAATTAAAACACCTTCGCGTTCGTCTTCTAAAGAGCGGTGCAGCTTGACGCTCTATATAGGGACCAACTTCATCAAAGACTGACGAGAGCGCACGTACGCACACTATTAAAACAAAAATTAAAAAAAAAAGGAATGAAACGAACGAAGTCGCGTGGGTAGTCAGGCATGTACTACGAATAGGAGGGCTTCACTTGAGAGACATCGTCGGACGCGCGTAACGCAGGAGCGCCCCGACGATATCGCTAGTGACGGTCGATGTATCTAATGGCGTTCGCACATCGCGAAGCGGGTGGCCTCATTACTATGCATTCGGTGAAATAACAAAGAGAAAGAAAGGAGGAAAGGTAATCTTTGTTACTCGCCGTCGCCGTCAGCAGAATCACGAGACTCGCGTAATGGTGAGCGTCGCTGGAGCCGCGGGCAGACGGAGAGCCCGGTTTAGACGGCGAGCAAAGGACCCGGAGCCGGTTCCGGGAGGCGAAGCCGTGGCTTCCACATAGGCGCTCAGGGCCGGTCCCGTTCTTTTTCCTCCAAGCTAATGCCCACTAATCTCCTTCCAGGAGAAACAGAGAGAATGAGAGAGAGAACAAGTCCAACCTTCGCTATCGGACCGGTGTTGCGGGGAGATCCCTTTAAGACCGCACCGCGCTGCCCACAAGAAGGCGCTAGATCCGCCGTAATGATACGGACACGCCGACCGCGCGCCGATCATGAGTCGCTTGCTGCCTTTTCTCGGCGAGGAAGAAGGTCTGCGTGCTTCTTTCCTCCTCGAGTGTTTTTTTTTTTTTACTTGGCCGTTTTCCAGAGCACGCACCCCCCAGTTTCTGTCAGCTCGATCAAACGGACCGCGCACGTTCGGAACGGGCTTGCCGTGCTACCAGCACGCTGTTCCCACAAGCGCATGCGGGTACGCAGAAAGTGAAACCCGGCGCGGATTGCCTCTCAACTTTGCCTTCTTTACCGGTACTTAAATGTTTGCCCCCCCCCCCTTTTTTTGTTGTTGTTGTTGTCGTTGTTGACCTAGCTAGCTAGGTGGAAAGCATCTGTTTACGCTACGCCAAAACGCCGTTTTAATTTACAGGCGCACGCCGGTATGCGCGATTCGAATGCTGCTTCCGTAAGCTCCGGATATCGCCCCGATTTAATCAAACTTGCTGAGATATTTTAAAAAATCGCTTTATGTAGCACAGCGGAACCTCTTACGCGGTTAGCGTGCAATGTAGGGGCAGTACCTGGCAGTCGACTTGTCTTCCGCATCCGCTTCGTTTTTGGTTACTATGCAGCAATTAAATGGTGAAACATTTCGAGCGGCCGTCATGCCATAACACACAAATTACGCGTAGTTTTCTTTGAGCACACACCGCGCTTCTCACTTCACTTGCTCTCGACGTCGTGCGAATTAATGAGTGCTGCGGTGGTACTAATGAGCCTGTACTGGTCCCGGGCTGTACAGATTAATGCGTTCGGATCTTGCGGTGAGCGTTGCAATTAGAAAAAAAAAAAAAAAACGCGATGTTTTGATGCTGTTACGCAGAAAAAGAGAGTGGGGGCTACAAATTGTTTTCATTTCTTCAGAGAATATTCTTCTGAAGGGAAGCGTCGTTTCCATTTATGTTCGGTATGTATTTTTATATATATGCGAAAGCCCAACATACTTCGTGCTCCGGACCGTCACAAACGCATTACGTTTCTATTATCAGCCTGAGACGCCTAACCTAGCCACTCTATTAAATGTCGGTTGTTCAATTAACATGATTATCAGACCGTATGCGCACCTGCCGAGTGCGTTGTCGAATAAATAATGACGACTGCTCAAAATTATGCGAATGCGCTGATAGCTACGAGTAGTTGGCTATGTCTGAGATGACGGGCATGAATTATAAATGGTCCTTTTTTCAATTACTGGATGTTCACCGTGAACCGTTGCTGCATATATACAGGGTGTCCCACATAACTTGAGCCCAACATTAAAAAGATGCAAATACCACGTGGCTGGACAGAACCAAGGTAATGTTATTTGCCATAACTTTAGAGATACAGATATTTTTTGTCGTTCTGTCGAATTAAATAATTAGTCCTAATTAATTAATCCGCTTCTTGAATATTATAATTAAATGAGAAGTGTCAACGATAAAATTGTAGAGCGATATGAAAAACTCCCGATACAGCTTTGTGTTGCTCAATACGTGTTACATAAAAGCGTTTTTCCGAGCGTGAAAGAAGCCCGCGAATAGTTGCCAAGTGCCTCGAGTGACCAGTCGCGCGGCAATTTTGCGTGTGTTTGCGGGCTTCTCTCACGATCAGAAAACACTTTTATATAGCACATATTGAGCCACAAAAAGCTGTATCGGGAGTTTTTCATGTTGCTCTACAATCTTCTGATTGACACTTTTCATCTAGTTATAATATTTGACAAGTTGAATAATTAATTAAGACTAGTTATCTAATTAGGCGGAATGAAAATATTAATCTGCGTATATCCAAGCGACGGCAAACAGCATTACCTTGGTTGGTCCAGCTACGTGGCACTTGCATATTTTAATGTTTGGCTCAAGTTACGCGGGACACCCTGTAGAATAGACCGATAAAAAGCGGACTAGTTTGAAAAGCGAAAGAGAATTGTTCCTGAACCAAGAGAATCATATATAAGAGAATAGGCTATAGAAAAAGTTGGCTGGCAATAATGTCTGTCTAAAGTTAGGAATTTATATCTAAAATGCCTCTCACCAGACGACAAAAAAGAAAGAAAGAGGGAGAAATAGAGGAAGAAAGAAGGCGCAAATATCAAGTCAGTTTCCGCCAACCCATTATTCGAAACCCCCCAAGGACCAATATTTGTCACAACTCATGACGTTTATCTCAGCGCAATGCACCCTTCGTGATTTACTGGACGCGACGTTGAACCGCGCTTCACTCAACATCAACTTCTTTTTCTTTATTCCACAGAGCGTCCTCATTTTCTCGGTCGCTTATAAAAGCGGGCAGGCGTCAAGCCTACCGCGGCGTGAAGCGCAATTACAGCGGAGCGCCGTTTTTTGATAAAGGGCAGACTACGAAGCCTACGCGGCGAATGGAAGACTCATTTCATACCACAACGTATTCTTCTGAAAATTTTCGAAGAAAACCGCCTGAGCATCATTTGCAGGGAAGCGATGTAAAAAAAGAAATATAGAGTAGTTATAATTGGAATCTGGGAAGCACTTCGTTCTGGTTATTTGTAGATTTATCAGAAGGGTAACTGAAAGGTTGAGGCTACCCAGAATAACGAACCAAAAATCTGATATCGAAAGCAAAGCTGGCAAGCCTGAAAACTATACAGTACTATTTAAATAAATCAAATGTCGTGGCTGGCCGCAAATTTTCAAGCGCACATTCTTCTTTAACGCCACATTTAGGCGAATATTTATTAACGAGAGTCATGGGACATATTAAAGTGGCCAAACAAGAATGCATTTGAATGAAAGAAGCGTTAAAGAATACAAGAGTGCATTAGAATGAACAAAGATACGAGGCCGTATATCGTTTTCATCCTCTCCGTTCAATCCATCGCGCTTCGAGTCATGAAAGGCGATGATATGGGCCAGCCTTGTTCGCAAAAGACGCAGTTTCCGCGAAGAGGAAGCCGTTCATCATTAAGCGCCTGTTCCCGCAGTTCTCTCTATTACTTCTACTGAACAAAAAGAAAGAGAAAAAGTATAATGTTCCCGCAGTTCTCTCTGTTACTTCTTCTACCGAACAAAGAAATAAAAAAATAATACTTAATACAGCGCGAGCGGAGAATGGCTGATGAATATTCACTGCGGAATTATGATGGCCATTGAGGAAGCGGCAGAAAATTCACTCGGGCATAATGATTTTCGGCTCTTTAGCCTCTCGAAGCGAAGAGGCGGGTGCGTAGGCGGCAAATACGTCGCAAGAACAAATTGCGCAGATTGCCAAAGTGCGATCGCGAGGCGCACGAAATGGCCACGTCACGCAAAGAGGCTACGGAGACAGAAGGACTCGTTCTCTCCGCTCGAACCTACACGGCACGATAAGCCGCTGCAGCCGCTTTCAGTTCTCACAGAGTTCCGTGACACCATTGATCTTGTATCAAAGCCGATGGACATTCATACGCTAGCCGCCTCTCGCCAAGTTGTAATTTGCATCGGCTTTGCATATAACGATCGACTCGGCTGCGCCGCCGACGCCGCGTCGGACGACTTCGCAGCGAGTCCTAAAGAGCTGCGCCGTGAGCGATGAGCTGAGAGAACGTTATTTCGTTCAACACATTTTCCAGCTTTCGTTCGGCGCGCTGTGGGCGGCAGACTCGACAAAACAAAAGAAAGAAAAAATTAAGTGAGATTTGATTTCTTGATCCGGCTGGCGTTTCGCGCTCACGGGAATGGCGGTTTTGGGCAAGTACGAAATCTCCGAAGCGTGAAACAAGCCGCTCAGTTCTCCGGTCTGTTTCTTGGTCGGGTCCGCGGCCATGGAGAGTCGTATAGGATAGTGGGGGAAAGGGCTACTGGCGAATTGTCTTGGCACGAGTCCCATCGGGAGCTGGGAAACCACGCCCGCATAACGGATGGGGATAAATGTGCCGCGTTTCGCTATTTACCGTTCATTTTGTCGCCGATCGAGCAAATAATGAAATGCGACTTAAAATTTTCTTTACAAAAATGAATTGTGCGTGTCTCATAGATGAATGAGCTGAGAAGCTCGAGGAGCAGAACGCAGGCGGTTGCGAAGAACAATGCGAGATGAAGAACCGAGCGAACGCGTACGCAATCACGCCTGAACTGCCGCCGCGTGTCGCTCCAGCGGCTTGGGATACTAGTTTATTCAACAGCACGCCCTAATGAAAATCCGCAAACCACAGAGCTCTTCCTATACCGGGAATAAACAGGCTCCAAGTTCGAACTACTGCTTTCGCCTGATGCAATCGAGGGTAAGGTGATAGAAGAAGATGTAGTTTCATTAGCTTGCACACCATCTGATGTTCTGCGCCGTCAAAATGCGCCCAAGTTCACACGAAGCCATCAAAACATCGCCCATTTTTCAGTCCACCGTCTGCTCGAGGCTTTCCCATGCACGCTCTGCTGTGCGTTTATCAAAGACGCAGGGCACCGGCGCGGAGAGAAAGCTAGGGCAAAGAGAGGAAAGGCAGGGAGGTCAACCGGACGAACGTCTGGTTTGCTATCCTACGCTCGGGGTGAGGGAAATGCGGAATACAAAGAACAAGAAGCGAGTGATGACTGTGTGTGCAGTGAAGCACCGTGGCACCAAAGTGGAGTTCCATAGCTGGTGATCTGCGTTGATGACATCTAGGACGACCAAAGAGCCAGTGGTCGTTGCGCGAATAGCAGGCTGCGGCTTAGCTGTGGGGCTTACTCGAGACTTGCAAGCACTGGATTGGAATATTCAGTGCTAACGATGTGACCCTGGAAAAATGTTAGGCTTAATTGCTTATTCTAACCAATACGCAAAGCGACACTTAGCTGACTTGTTGCATAGGGTTCTCGGGTTATAATGTGATCTGTGTTGAGAAAGTGATGAAGTTATCCCAAGGTAAAAAGCAGTACGCCAGTTCCTTCAAGGCATAAGCTCTTAATACAATCAGTACATCTGTCATTCATGTGTGCATTATTATAGGCGCGTATTTGCTTATTTGTAGACTTCACCTTACTTTCTGATAATAGCTAAGACTGTTTACATTTTACCTTGACAATGGTGTATCGGAGTTCAACTGCTGCACAGATATTCTTCGGAAATTTTTATCCGTTTAAATTCAGCTTCACTTATTCAGCCCATCATGCCATTGTCTCTAAAGTTTGCTCGAGACATTTGAGGTGTTGGGCCAGCTCCCTGCGAGAAAACCGTGGAAAGATATTAGTGGTGGCATCTCGGGTATGCCATCGCATAATGACGACATTTCACTCTTGTTACCAACATTGGAGCCGCAGTTAATTACATTTCACGAGCTTCTCAACTAAGTGCCATTGTATGGCATTGGGCGGATACCGGTATCTCCTGTGGTTTCCAGACTTCCTTTTTCTTCCTTCCCCTCCTATTTCTTTTATCTTTGTCCTTTTTCTGTTACCACTTCGATGTTGAGTAACATAACGTCTACATACGTACATTTGCTTAATACACGCTTTCTTCTTTGATTTGGCAGTTGTTACAAAATCTGCGCAAACTTGCACAACAGCTGCACCGGTATTGCGGTCCACTGCAGATTGCGACACGAACGAAATTTCTCAGCAGTCGCCAAATAATTCCGCTCCAATTGCACGGACGACTAAGAGACGAAAAGGGACAAATTCTAAAGAAAGAAAACGATAGAGAAAAAAGGGAAGTGATGGAATGGACAAGGAGGAGGTTTTAGGAGGGAGTGGCCGTTACCGGTAGCTTTAGATGTAATGGCGGGCGTTAATGAAGCGGAAAAAAAAATTGTCACACACGCACAGATTCGTGGACTCTTAGAGACAAAACATCGATTTGCAGGCACTTCCAGATAGATGAAGAAACGAGCTCTTTCTCAAAGCGTGGCTTACTAATCTATTTCCAATGATGGTGAGAGCGGACTCCAGCCGAAAGGAGGCTGACTGCCTGCTAAGTTTTATGCAGAAGACGAGGCCCAGGCTCGCAGTCAGCGTGCGCTACCCCGTTCTCCTCGGCTCACTTGTCGATTGTTCGATCGCAGAAAATGGGCAGAGAAAAACCATCGGTGGCCGGGGCTGCGAAATAAGCCGATGCGTTGACAACGCAGCACTTGCTGACACGTTGATATATGGAAAAGTTATCTATCACATGAGGGGACCTAAAAAAGAAAACGACCCACCAGCTTCTAGACAATTTATTAATGTTTATTAGCAGTGACGTAGCGATAAAGGAGTCGCCGGGCACTTTTTTGCCAAATCGAAGATACAGAAGGAGAGAGAGAGAGAGAGAGAGAAAGCAAGGAGAGGAAAGGTATGGTGGTCAACCTGTCTAGCGTCCGGTGTGCTACTCTACATTGGGGATAAGACAAAGGGGAAATAGAAGAAATAAAGAGTGAGAGAGCGGACGCTATGTGCACGCGGGTGGTGGTGGGGGGTGCACAGCACTATATAACGGTAACTCAGGCCTGTGCACTTCAAGAACTGCACCTGTGCACGGATAGCCTTTTGCGCCAGCGACAGATGTGGAGACAGTCCGAGTATCTTTGACTCAGACAATCGTCTCGACAATTAATAAGGGAACCTAGGTGCACTGTACATAGATTTATGTGAAATTGGCTTTCTCGTACGTGAGGTGGGCAGTGCGGGAAGAACAGTGAGAAGGACGAGATCAGAAAATTAGCTTATACAGTGGAAGCACCGCGTGTCCGCTGCTTGGTGCTCGAGTCCGTTTACCTGGAGGTATTAGGTTGGCGCTCGCGTGGAATGTTAGGCGTGCAGGAGACTCTGAAACGTACTGTCTGTAGTGTTGAGTCCTTGTTCTCGCTACTGTTTGACGGCTAAATTGCCTTTGGGAAGCGCGCACTCCGGCGCACTCGTTACAGTCGTGGAAAGACATGCCTTGAGGTAAATGGCCAAATGTATCGAGAGGAGATGATCCGGGGATATATTGCTCAGGTAATCTGTAGGCTTGTGTCTTGTTCTGTCTAGCTGTATGCGTCGTTCCGTTCATCTGTCTGGCGCTGTGATGCTGATTGACAAGGCATTGAAGAACATCTTCCTTCTTCTTTTCTAGTTCTTCGACGGGGACAAATCAAACCTTATCGGCGAATATTCACACGTGTGAAGCGCAAGCTTAGGTTAATGGTGCGGACACATGCCTAAGTGTTCGTTATTGCTGTATTAACGTGCCATTAGGTATTGAAAACTTTAGATTAGGGTCAATGACAAAGGCAGCTATTATTGTGAAGATAGAGACTCATTCCTCACGGAATATAAAACTGCTTGTTTTAGTAACAAGCGGCGGTAGTGAATGAAAATATTGGATCGCCAACTTAATAACTTGCAGAGCTGAAACCAGACCGTCACAAAGAAATAATTTTCGTCCTCCAAGTTCCGTTGAAAGAAAGTAACGAAATAGCCACATAAGTTGCAGCAACTACAAGCGGCACATAACGGGAAGAAACGATGCGGCTATATTGATAAGCCCTTAAAATGCTGAAACAAGCGCTACTTCTTCAGCGCAAGCCGCAGCAGCTCACGACAGTCAAACAAAGAACGGCTGCGCTAAAAAGCGGCAAGAGCCACGTGGCGCAGAAAGTCTCTTTCCGGGCAGCGCCTTTGAGAGCCAAGATGGCTGAGCGCAAACGACCGGGCGCACAAAACAAAAGAGAGCGGCCTCTCAGAGAGGGGCACTTACCGATGATGTTGGTCGACTACTAGTCGGTTCTCGCCTTTGGCCCCGACCCACGAGGCAATCCCGCTGAAATGCAGCCCTCACCCAAACGACCCAATGGCACTCGTTCCCTCTCATCGACGACGCTCGTCTTTGACGTTGCGGTGCACCGTTTCGGCGAGCCTTGATTTTGTTCTTCCCGCCATTTTCTCTTATTCCTTTTTTTTTTTTGCCTTGCTTTACTGCGTAAGCAAGTATACCGGATAATCATGACGAAGCGAATACGCAAGAGCGTTCCGATTCCTTCCCGAGCATTGTGTCGTATCTATCAGCATTTCTTCCTTAAGCCAGCGACTATACATGACTTAAGACTCGCGCGTTGCACCTAACTAAATCGCTTCCAGTACTTTGGAGAACGACAGGCCGTAATATGACTTTATGTGGGTGAAGTGTGTGTGCATGTCTGTGAACATCCGCAGCATTTGTACGTTCGTCTGATCAGTGCGTACATGATATTTTTTTCTCCCAACACCTGGAGTAGCATGTCAGGCTCCCAGCAAGGTAAGCAGCTCCATATTTCTGTGAAAGAACGAAGCACCTCTCCAAGACGCTCGCTTGCACGAAGTGGTCACTAACTAACTGCAGTTAATGGTAACTGAAACTTTTCTATTCAAACTTAGACACTTATGTTAAGCGAAGTAAACGTTGTAAAGGGGTGTAAAAATGAAGCAGAGGCCTATTGCTTTATGACTTCAGCGTTATGAACTGCACGCCAAGAAAATCAAGCGGCATGCCTTACCACGTTTTAAAATCACGTCCTAGCAGATTGGACGCCACATTGAACTCGTAAGTGTACACTTTTAAGGAAGAAAGAAATACTCACTTGCTGTACACATCACCGAACCAAGAAAATTAAGAAAACTAACTCCGGGCGTGAGAAAGGTGTCCCACATCTTGAAACACTTCCGGCGCTAGTTGGCGGGATTTCTTTTATTGCAGTAGCAATTACATGGACACTCCAGGCGTATTTCTGCCGTCGCCGTCGCCGTGAGGTTCCATATAAAATCCAGGGGCGATAAAATCGTCGCCGCGTGCCGTGGGCTGTATGTGCGAGCGAAGGCGTGCGAGGAAGAGTCAGCGATCGCGGCTCGATCTCGCGGACGCAAGGGAGGGTAGCGGGGAGGAAGAGCGTAGCTTTCAAGTCGCGCGCAAGGATCCGGGGGAGGGGCACGGAGGGAGGGCGGGTTCTACTCCGCGCAGCCCGGGCGGCCGCGCGCGTCCGCCTGGTACGCTTTATTCCGAAAGCCATCCGCGACGGGGACAGAGTTCTGGCCTGCGGTGTGTTTTCGCGGCTTAGTTCGCGTTGGATGCGAGACGCAGCACGAAGGTCGATTCGCTCGCTGCTGCTGTCGCACTTCCTCGCTCCAGCGTTTCGACAGCGAGATTCCTTGGTCACCGAGTGAGATGTGTTCACGTTTGCTTGTGCGCGCGTGAAACGATGCTTGTTAATTTAGTTAGTATACCTATGTTTAAAAGTTTATACGGCAGACAAAATTACTATCCTTACTTCGTGTACCTAACTGTGCACTAATTTGCCATCGCAATCGATGCTTCGTCTTTCGGGCGAGACTGCGACTTATTTTGCAGAACTTTGCGGTGAATATATGTGAGTTTCTGGAGTAAAGAGGAAGAGAAATAAAAACTCAATCCAAAATCAGATAAGAGGCATAAATCTAGCAGGTGATCCTCACCCATCTTTTGACGACGTATGAACATTGTTATTTTTTGCTGTCACCGAGCGCTAACGCGAGAAAATAAAATGCTAGATGCGAGCTCACTGAAGTGAACGTTCGCAAGGGATACTGTAAAGACCACGTCTGCTACCCCTGCACAAAGCGCGAATGAAAGAGAAGTCTGTATGCTTTGTAGGTTTAAAAGCTGTATCACTGTACATGAGATTCTCTTTCCAACAACGCGATAACACAGTGCATTGGCAAAGTTAAAGGGCATGAATATCTTGAGCAAGCAGGAATCCAGAACATTACGCAGTTCCACGTTAACACGTCTTGCGTAACAAAGAAGAGCGTGCCCTGGAACGCCAAAGTGCACTCGCCTTGTCCTGTTCTATGCGGTGAGAAGATTCACACAAAGGGGAGGCAAGCAAGTGTAGAGACTATGCTTCACAATTCAAATAATACTTGTCTTGCAATATATATATATATATATATATATATATATATATATATATATATATATATATATATATTGCAAGACAAGTATTATTTATATATATATATATATATATGTATATATATATATATATATATATATGTTCTCGTTGACCGAAAAGGAAGGCCCGGAGAGGCACACATGGAGTGCCCGGGGGCTTTCTGCTTCTACTTATCTCGGTGTAGATGTCTCCGAGAAAGTAATGCGAGGTTCAGTGCTCGTATTCTCCGTGCGTTGTGTCCGGTCTCATAAGCGTGTTTCTTGTGTGCTAAGCAAGTTTTCGTCTTCGTGTTTTTGCTCACTACATTAATCTTTCGTTTTCGTTGTGGTAGAAGCGAACATCCGTTTCTGCAAGCCTTGGATAATGCAAAGCTTTCATGGGTAAAGCATGCCGGCGTGCTGAGCTATTGTCATGGGCAACCGGGTGGCCTCGACGCGCCAAACACGTACTGGCATGCTAGTTAGCTTAACGACAGCACAAAAGACCACATGTGTTGAAAGAAGAAAGTTTAGAAGTGTTAGTCAGTACTAGAGTTCCGTCAAGAGTCCTCCTTTGTCACCGTCTATTTTCGTGCACTTCTGTTAATTGGCTAGATCCCATTTTATTTAGGCTTCTGCGGCTAATGAAATTTTATTCCATGTCCTGAACACATCATTAGAATAGGTTTACACGAGCAGCGCCTTCAACTTGTCTAGAAAGTTTGTTTTAAATGCTATATATATATATATGCATGCCCCGGGCCAGCACTTACGGCCTTCGCGGCAGATGTGGAACATCCTTTGTGCCTTAGGCGTCACGTAATACATGCACTGTTTGGATGCAGGCAACTGGTCAATAAACCCACACATGCTACCTGAAGGCATCAATGACGCAAGGTTCGAGACCTCGCTGTGTAATGAACGAGAAGTCATTGTCATTATTTCTTTGCTTCTTATGATATCACTAAACACCGGGCCCCTCGGTTTTCTTTCTTCCCCTGCAATAAGGGGGCCGTCAGGTTTCACCTGATGGTCCCCGAGTGGGCCTAGCCAGGTGACATGGAGCTTGCTTGCGTCTATAGTGGACCGAATAAAGTTGTTTCTCTCTCTCTCCCCTGCAATATATATATATATATATATATATATTACATAGCGTTCATTACATGACTAGGGTCTCGAACCTGGCGGCATTGATGCTTTCAGGTAGCATGTCTGGGTTTATTGACCAGTTGCCTTCATCCAAACAGTGCATGTATTACATGACGTCTAAGACACAAAGAACGTTCCACATCTGCCATCAGGATCGCGAGTGGTGGCGCTGCAGCTAACACATAATCATCATCATCAGCCTGGTTCAGCCCACTGCAGGGCAAAGGCCTCTCCCATACTTTTCCAACTACCCCGGTCATGTACTAATTGTGGCCATGTCATCCCTGCAAACTTCTTAATCTCATCCGCCCCCCTAACTTTCTGCCGCCCCCTGCTACGCTCCCCTTCCCTTGGAATGCAATCCGTAACCCTTAATGACCATCGGTTATCTTCCCTCCTCATTACATGCCCTGCCCATGCCCATTTCTTTTTCTTGGTTTCAACTAAGATTTCATTAACACGCGTTTGTTCCCTCACCCAATCTGCCCTTAACGTTACACCCATCATTCTTCTTTCCATAGCTCGTTGCGTCGTCCTCAATTTAAGTAGAACCCTTTCCGTAAGCCTCCAGGTTTCTGATCCGTACGTGAGTACTGGTAAGACACAGCTGTTATACCCTTTTCTCTTGAGGGTTAATGGCAACCTGCTGTTCATGATCTGAGAATGCATGCCAAACGAACCCCAGCCCATTCTTATTTGGTTATTTCAGTCTCCTGATCCGGATCCGTGGTCACTATCTGCCCTAAGTAGATGTATTCCCTTACCACTTCCAGTGCCTCACTACCTATTGTAAACTGCTGTTCCCTTCCGAGACTGTTAAACATTACTTTAGTTTTCTGCAGATTAATTTTTAGACCCACCCTTCGGCTTTGCCTCTCCAGGTCAGTGAGCATGCATTGCAGTTGGTCCCCTGAGTTACTAAGCAAGGCAATATCATCAGCGAATCGCAAGTTACTAAGGTATTCTCCATTAACTCTTATCCCCAATTCTTCCCAATCCAGGTCTCTGAATACCTCCTGTAAACACGCTGTGAATAGCATCGGAGAGATCGTATCTCCCTGCCTGACGCCTTTCTTTATTGGGATTTCGTTGCTTTCTTTATGAAGGACTACGGTGGCTGTGGAGCCGCTATAGATATCTTTCAGTATTTTTACATACGGCTCGTCTACACCCTGATTGCGTAATGCCTCCATGACTGCTGAGGTTTCGACAGAATCAAACGCTTTCTCGTAATCAATGAAAGCTATATATAACGGTTGGTTATATTCCGCACATTTCTCTATCGCCTGATTGATAGTGTGAGTATGGTCTATTGTTGAGTAGCCTTTACGGAATCCTGCCTAGTCCTTTGGTTGGCAGAAGTCTAAGGTGTTCCTGATTCTATTTGCGATTACCTTAGTAAATACTTTGTAGGCAACAGACAGTAACCTGATCGGTCTATAACACTCCCAGGGTTAATTCTAGTATAGCTAAACTTAAATACCTAAAAAAAATGGGTGGGAAGAGATGTTAATCGAGGGGCCTGATTTTATTGATCATATCGCAAGAAGCCAACAAACCAAGACACCATTGATGAATAACACAGGGGAAATTACTTGTACTTACTAATTGCATTAAAGAAATTTATAAGCAATGGCAATGAAAGTAGATGAAAAAAGACTTGCCGCAGGAGGGGAACGATCCCACGTCATCGCATTACGCGTGCGATGCTCTACCAATTTAGCTACCATGGCGCCGTTCTCCCATCCAGTTTCTTGGGTTTTCCTATTTATAACTAGAACTAACCCTGGGAGTGTTAGTAAGTACAAGTAATTTACTCTATGTTGTCCTTGGTGTATTTAAATTAGGGGATTTTACGTTCCAAAATCACTTTCTTATTATGAGGCACGCCGTAGTGGAGGACTCCGGAAATTTCGACCACCTGGAGTTCTTTAACGTGCACCTAAATCTAAGTACACGGGTGTTTTCGCATTTCGCCTCCATCGAAAATGCGGCCGCCATGGACGGGATTCGATCCCGTGACCTCGTGCTAAGCAGCCCAACACCATTGCCACTGAGCAACCACGGCGGGTTCCTTGGTGTCTTTCTTTGTTGGCTTCTTATAATACATACATATATATATATATATATATATATATATATATATAGTATGCCTGTTAGTGGAGCCTTGCAAACACGTCACATTGACGCACCGGCGCTGAAACTTCACCGTAATTTTCCCTTCCTATGATCAGCGCGTAATTAGCGAGTTAATGAAAATGTACTTTTTAAATTATACTTGACGAGTTAAAGCTAATTTACTGTTTCTCTTAAGTGTGCTTTTAATATTCCCCCTACGAGTGGCTTTAAACGTGGCTCACTATGGCAGCATGTGACAAGAGCGCTGTCTTTGCTTCCGTCAAAATAAAGAGAGAGAGAGAGAGAGAGAGATTCGCGGGAAGAAGGCTGGCGGGTGTAGCGGTGGGGGAGAATAGGGGTGTTGCTTCGGACAGAGCCGCCATAGGTAGGCAGAGCTCTCGTCTCTTCTTATCCGAAAGTGCTGGCCGAGGAGAAGAAAAGCGGGCACAGGGAGTGAGTGGCGGAATGGGGAATCGTCCGGTGACCTGAGCACTCCACGAAAGAACACGGAGAAGAGCAGGCAGGCATAAAGATAAGCGGAGTAGCGCCCTCGGGACTTTCCTGAGGCGACGTTTTCAAATGGCCACGGGCTGAACAACAGAAGACCGAGCAAAATAACGCTAGGAGAGAATGAAGGTAGTAAGAGAAAAAGAAAAATCAAGCGAGTAGCAATAAGAAATGTAGCGGAAGAAAGGCACAGGATTCACAGCCCTTAGCTAGGTGTCTCAAAGCTAGCCGTGGCGAATTCTTGGACTCACCACACCAGTCTTCCTTTCTTTTCTTTCTTTTTTTTTGGCCGGTCAAATATATACACACTGTAAAAAGAAGTTGGGGATGGAAAGGCTAGCGTGGATGGACCCAAAGAGTCCATTTTCCTCTGGGTGTTTCCGTTCTGCGAGAAAAAGAGAAAATAAGGGGAACATGACAGAAGAGAAAGGAAAAGCCCGTCTTGCGTAGTGGTCGTTACTGTTCTCTCTCGGCTTTATTCTCTCCCTCTCTCTCTTTTTTGTTATGTTCCATCCCATCCGTCCCTTTCATCTTTGAGGAGCGCTTCGAGCAGCGATGCCAAAAGTAAACAAGCAGAATGACGGAGCACGATGCCCTCTCGCCACCCGTGCGGCACTTCCTGCACGTGCGGCTCGGCTCCCCTTTCGCCTCTGCGCAACTCGAAGAGTTGCGAGAAAACTGAAAAGTGAGCGCATACGCCCGACAGAAGGAGACAGAGGAGGGCAAGCCGAAGGCGACCTCCGGTTCGTTCTCCTCGCTGCTTAGAGTGCAGATGCTGATGCTATACTGCTGCTGCCCGCCGGTGTCGTCGCTGCTGCCGGCGGTGCTTCTTTCTGAAATGTTCGATCTTGAAACGCTCGCCTCCTTATATCTGCCTCGACGTGTTATTTTTGCGCCGACCCCCGCCCGTTTCCCACTCTACTTATTCGGCTGTCTGCCGTCCTTGCCCAGAAGGAAATGAAACTGAACATTGTACCCTGCAGGGTGGAAGACCCCGTGGTAGAGATCACGTTCGCCTCCAACTGGATCCCCGCCCCTTTTATTCCGTCCGACCCCTCGACAGCACCGTTCAGAAAATTTATGGACTTTACTTTCCCCTCTGTCTTCCTCGCCTCGCACGTCGCAGACTCCACAAAGATCCGGCGAGAAGGTACAAAAAGGGCTGACTTGGTGAGCCAATAAAGTTCGCCCCTGGCACCGGCCGACAAAGGCGCGTGTCATTTACGCTCGTAGAAATTTGTCCTTTGCTGACGGCATACGAAAAGGCAGGTTAATAATAAGGAGTTAAGCGAGGATTCTCGGCAGCTTCATTGCAAGCGCGACTAGACGGCTTTTTTTGCAAGTTGAGCCTTGAAAGAAGGGGGAAAAAAAGAAGGGTCGCAAATTTCAGAAAATGGAGACGGTTCAGGCTTTGGGCCCAAGTATACGTATAAACGGTTTGCGAAAGGTTGTCCGCATGCAAAACGGAGTTCATTATCGAGTCGAGCTTGCGCCGTAATCTGAGGTTCGTATAACAAAGAACAAAAGCAATTGGCGCGCGTAGGAGCCATATGACTAAGCGTCGCGTGTGGATGAGAGACGCGTTCTACTTTGTTTTGAATTACCGGTAACAACGACGGCTATACCGACACCGTACTAGGCCCCTGCTGTGGCCACTTAACACAGAAGCATGTCTTAAGTTCGCACCACTGCAAAAATTACGGGTTACAATCAGGAATACGAGTACGGGACAAACTTTTAAACTATCTGTAGATAAAAAAAGTGAACTTATCGGTACAGTACTGGCTAGATCACTCCACCATGAACGCAGAGAGGTCAGTACACCAAAATAAGCAAGACCAGTCTCCAAGCGCCCCGATTACTTAACAGGTGCAGTCGATCTCCCTTCTCGCGTTATTTTACTCGGGTCCAAGAACTATGTATATGCGTCGAGTCAAGGCTTTCACAGTATCTGCCATCGCTTTGGCCTCGTGTACAGCGTAGGAATACGATACGATTCGTCCGAAATGCATCGGCAGTACATTTGATGCAGATTCTCATCACAATCTTCGCACATGCTCTATAACGAGGACTACCCGCTACAACACAGTATAGCTGTCAAACTAAGAACTGATTATCTTGAAGCCGTTGCTTGACGCGAACGGACTACAAGCTCTATAAAGGTGAACTGCTCCGTTTGTTCTCGGCGCAACCTGCTTGCTAAGTGCTACGAAAGCATCACTGCTTCTTTAAAACAACTACATACCTAAGAAAATATTTGCGAATAGCTTGAGTGTGCATATGTGGGCTTGGCTAGTGGGTATACAATGCGTTGATGTATTTTTTACTTCTAACACTTCAAAAAAAGAAAATAAGGAAAGCCTATCAAATTTACTCGAATCACATCACTACAGAATTATTTCTTGCCCGGGCGGTCATCATTTGTAAGAAGAACAGCAGCAATCAACTCACTAATTAGACTAGTTGCATTCTTAGTTAAAAACTGTACTTTACGGCAAATGTTTATATTGGAAAGTTGAACGGAATCACCATAAAGGTCCACTTCCTCGTTTCAATATTTTGAAGATGACCATCTAGACCAGAATCAATGGCGACAAATAATTCCATAATATTACCCGGTTTGTGAGCACACTGCAGCGCCAAGCGCGGCTCTCCGTCCAGCCCCTGTGTGACGTAAAATGTGCTGCCTAAAATGCAGCTGCCTCCGAACGCCCCGCTCCCCACGAGCTGACTCCATTTGGCGCTTTGCGCAATTTCCGATTCGATGAATAGTCGCTTCAGCAGCAGGTGTGGGGCAGACTGCTTTGTCGCCTGACTTGGTGAAAGGTTATTTTACGCCGCCCTAATATCACACGCAGAGGTTGCAACGCGAACCACGCTTCGTGGTACCACATGCGTAATGAGAAGAATTCAATGAATAATTTGACACCATTACATTGGCCTACGTCGCCATGTTGAACTGTAGAAGCGTGAAGTTTTATTTTTATGGCGATTCCATTTACTTCTTCAATATAAACATGCACCTTAAGGTTTTTAAATAAGGAGGTTATTGACGTAATCAGGTTCATGACTCCCTTGCTTGCTATTCCTTTTTTTTTCTGCAGATGATGTCCGCCTGGGCTGGTAATTCATCTGTAGTGATGTGATTCGAGTAATTTCTATAGGCATAAAAAACTGATTAAATGAAGAAATAACACTCTGTGCGGTGTTAAGAACGGCCAGCTGCAGTGCGAGTTTCGCCAACCAGTTGCGACCGCGGGCATCATCTTTTCGTGGAGCACCGCCGCCAACCTCTAGGCACGGCGTGACTAAGTCGACTTTGTGTCGGGAACAATACGCGCGTCCTCCACTCTCCGTCGCTTCAGCTAGGATGCGTTTGACGAAGCAGGCTTTGTGCTGAAACCGCCACCGTTACGCTCTAGCCTCGTCGCCGTTGTGACTGAATGAGTTCGGCGGGCGAACTATTGTTACCGAACTCCCCAACGCGGACCTGATCTGCTATGAGGGGGGGAGTTGCCGCGGGAACGTCGTCGGACACCCCTTCCCACGCGCCGACCAGACGCAACACAAAGGCTATCCGGGCTCACTGCGCGGGGCTCCGAGTTCTACGAAATTCGTGTGATGTCGGTTTCGGACCGAGAACCTGTGCGCGCGCGCGCGCGCGTGTGTGTGTGTGTGTGTGTGTGTGTGTGTGTGTGTGTGTGTGCGTGTGTGCGTGTGTGCGTGTGTGTGTGTGTGTGTGTGTGTGTGTGTGTGTGTGTGTGTGTGTGTGTGTGTGTGTGTGTGTGTGTGTGTGTGTGTGTGTGTGTGTGTGTGTGTGTGTGTGTGTGTGTGTGTGTGTGTGTGTGTGTGGAAACCATCCAGCGGAGAGGCGGCGTGTTTACGATGACTGGACGAACGTTTCCGCCACCTTGGAATCAGGGGCGAACCGAGTGTTTATAAACGGCTGTTGTGTGGATGCTCGATCAACTTTCTTAAGCAGTCATGTAAGACTGACACACTCTCTCAAGCAGTCGTGTTAGACTGACGTACTTTCTCTCGCAGTCATGCTAGACTGATGAACTGCATGTAAATACTGCAAACAAACCCTTATTCCTCGTTCTCGATGAGAAGCGGTCCTTCCCTTCATCAACGTCCTCAGCGTGGATAAGTTGGACGACGGCATGGGCCAGCTACCTTCGAATTCATGCCGGACTCCAATCTTGACAACAGGTTACGAGCGATGGGATTCAGCCCCCAATCCTGACAGCGGTTGGTGTGTTTTTGGGATAGCTGTGTAATACCATAATTCTCGCCTAGCACCTGAATTAGCGTGCGAACTGATCACTCAGGCTAACATCTTGAGCTTCTCATTAAAGTCAGCATTGCCGCGTCGTTCTCGAGCAGAATGCTATTTACTATATTTTAATTAAAACATTTGTTGTTGTCGTCATCATCGTCGTTGTTGTTGTCATCGGCGTAGTCTTTGTCGTCGTCGTAGTTGTTCTTGTTGCCGAATGCCAATGGGTTGCTCCATCTCAGCGACAAATCGATTCGGCCTAACTATGAGAACTGGCGTGTATTCCAAACGTACGTAACCTTAAGCTCGCTGAAAAAGCTTTTTCTCTCGCGAAGCTAGTTCGAACTCCACGGTTTCCGGCGCTTCCAAATGCCGCTAGTTCTCGGGCTGCTTTCTCCCAAAAGAAGATTTTATATAGCAAGCAGCCATTTCTCATTGGTTCGTGCCCTAATCTTGGTAAATTGTGAAATACACTTGATCCGCCGCAGGGGCTTAGCGGCTAGGGCGTTGCACTATTAAGCACGATGTCACGCCCTCAAATCCCGGCCGCGGCGGCCGCATTTCGAAGGCGCCGAAATGCAAAAACGCCCGTCGCCCGTGCATTCGGGGCACGTTAAAAAAACCCCTCGTGATCAAAATTAATCCAGCGTCCCCCACTACGGCGTGCTTCATAACCAAATCTTGGTTTTGGCACGCCAATCCATTCCGAAAAGCATTTGAATTATGCGTGTTCGAGTTGATTGCCCGCAGTATAGGCACGATCGACACAGTTACTGTTGTGCTTCAATGAATAAGACAGCATTTTCTTAACAGAAGTAACTGGAACTCCAATGCATTTTGTCGCACACTTTGAAAGTTAATGTCTTCAAACTGGTGCAGTTTTAAGAATTCCTTTCAAGTGGATACGCCTTGCAAATTCATTGCTATAGTTCGTACATTGATATATGTGCCATAAGGTAATAATTCAGAAATTTTTAGCGTAATTTAGTTAATTATTTAACTAAGCATTCGTATTTCTCGTAGAACTAATGGCCGCCTCATCGAGTAATCTAGATAAAGGGTTAGATTTGTACTATCTGCCACAAGCTCCTTTTCTTTTAATTTGGACCTTCCAAAAAAATAATGCACCCTGTATATTTAGACAGACTGACGGACGGACAGACAGAAATACAACTGAGGTTTCAATGGCGTATGACAGCGGGATCACGTTAGATAACATCGAATGCTCGACTCTCTTGGGGGAAAAAAAGAAGAGAAATACAGAAACTGATTGAAGTTTGGAGCCTGCCGCTGGTGGTTTATAACAGCGCTCGAAAGCAGTGACACGGCGGTGGTCTCTAGGGTTAAATGATACCGGGAACAAGTTTGATACACAGCCTAAGCAAAAACATGCAACGAACGTAGAATGTACTATATATATATATATATATATATATATATATATATATATATATATATATATATATATGGTACAATTCGTACATACAAGAGGAACTGGCCTAGGCCAGGGCTAACGAGTGTGGCATCAACACAAAAAGCCTTCCAAGCAAGCTAAGAGACTCCACTAATGGATCTCCTCGACGTTGAAATAAGCTAACCCTCGCCGAGAGCACGGAGAACGCATGGCCACTCAGCCCGGAAAAAGGAAAGGATAAAGGAAAGTGACTGCCCAACCGAATCGAAGACGTTTCTTGTGCAGACAGTCTTAGCCAAGAAGAGAGGCGAGCGGCAGTAGCAGAAGTTATGTGCGCAACACATATACGCAAAACATCGCAAGGCGTGCTTCCAGTTACCTCAGTAGCGGATGTTATCTGCGCATTAATAAACTGACAGATAGTAAATACATCAGGAATATGGGATGGATGTAGCCAGGCATTCGCTAGCACATGCATGAGCATTAACACGAGCGCGAGCAGTCGTAAATTAATGACTAGGTTTCTTGCATTCGAATTTGTGCAGCTCACCATAATATTTTGCGCAGTGGCAATGTTATACCTTTCATGATAGGAATTGGTATAGAACCTTCGGCCAAATTGCCAAAGCTTCTCAAGTGTTTTCTTCTATCGGTCGTCCGCGTATGTTATAATTTGTCCTATATCATGATGAGCTGGCATTTTCTTTTACGAAAAGCTAAGGCTAGGAGCTTCTTTTATTATTATTATTATTATTATTATTATTATTATTATTATTATTATTATTATTATTATTATTATCGTGTAAACATTTTATGCTCTGTAAAAATCTGCATTCATGAAATTATTTTTTTTTATGTGTGCGCGCGTGTGTATGTGTGTGTGGGCGTGCACAGTTCTTCCTGTGGAGGTTTTTCCGAGTGCCCCAGCATTAGGGCGCTCGAGGTTGTTCCTGGGCCCTTTATTAGACACCTTTGATTGATTGATTGATTGATTGATTGATTGATTGATTGATTGATTGATTGATTGATTGATTGATTGATTGATTGATTGATTGATTTGCGAATACACCATCTGCAAAATACGAAGAGACATAGTAGCCGTTAACTGTCACTGATTTGGTGGGATGCATTTTCCGGCAAGTCCCGAAATATATTAGGTGCAAATAAAGGTGGAATTATTTATAATTACATATTGCAAAGGATGAATCTTTTGATTCATTCTTAGGCTGAGCGAAAGGAATTTAACTCACGCATTTATGCATTTACTCACGCATGCTTCTAGAAAGCGCACAAGACAGTGCCTATACCTTGGAGTTAATAAAAATATATATGGGATGCACACGGCGCAGATGAGTGTCATGATGCGTCAAGATGCCCGCGCAGCAAAAAAGAAAAAAAAAGAAAGAAAAAGAAAAGAGAACGCGAGAAAACACCGGTTCTTGTAAATTTTGTAAATGAAGGAACAATGCGGCCATCTTAAAGAAATGATCGAAATAAGGGATATTATTTTAGTTCAAGAAGCCCCAACACTACCGAGAAGCAAGGACAATATATTTCATTGCCTAAAATTAACTGAGACGGATTTTACTGAGGGAGAACCAGCGACATCTACACTTAAGAGAAACCCGCTTCCATGATTGAATCAGTCTTGGTAACGCGCTACAGGCACATCATGTTGCTCTGGAGAAACTGAAAAAAAAAAAAAAAGAACAGGAATAAATAAAATAATAATAAAAGCAGCCCACAGCTAAACTGTCGTCAACTCCGAAGTTCCCGAGCGCCGTCGACAAAGAAGGTATACTGATATCGCGCATGTGAGAGAAAATGCGATCAAGACGTGATTCATTTAGGATCAGCAAAGGATTCACTTATTTTAGTTCACAAACCAAACGCGAGACACTTAAGTACAGCAAACATTGGTAAATTGATATTGAGTGCCGTGATACTTCTGTCGGTCCTGCGAATGATTTGGTGGTGGTGGTGTTGCCGCAGGCGGGGTTACCCTGGTATGCCTAGCTGGCAATTGTTACGCCTGAGCCTCCTGCGAGTGTCGCTGTGCGCGTCACCAGCTGTCGAAGAGCCCCGCGTCTCGCATGAAAGCAATCAGCAGTCGTTGCGCCCTCTTCCTGACCGCCGCAGACCCTCCTGTGCACTTTATATGTTACGGAAGGCGTTCAGGGCATCACGAGGTTTTCGCAGTTTTCCGACCGGTCATTGGCACACAACGCAGGACATGACTTTTGTGCTTCTTGATGGCGACCAGCCTGTGGGAACATCTTTCAGTGAGTAGCACCATCCCTTCATCATCGTCGTCGTCGTCGTCGTCGTCATCATCATCATCATCATCATCATCATCATTTTTTGTCCCCTCAAAGGAATCTCCTTGAGGCACTAGATAAGCGGAAGGGGTGAATACATGTACAGAATACACTTGAATCGGTCAACGATGCCAAACGAAAACAGACATTGGAAGTTATGCTGTAAATAAAATTAGTTGAAAATAAGTACGTTAAAAAAATGTCTATCCACTTCCTCTTATTCTCCCCCAGCGTAGGGTACGTAGCCAGAGGCATATCTGGCTAACATCCCCGCGTTCTCTCTTTGTTGTTTTATCTCTCTAATCTATTTAAAAATTGAATATATGGGGCTATGCGCGCCGAAATCAAATTAATTTACTATTTTCAACCTCCAAAAGCGTGTTAACCTAACCCGACTAGGCAAAACAGTGACATGGAAGGTTACGTTACCCCACCTGCAGTATCGCGATCAATGCCTTAATTACATTTTCTTTCAAATCACTCCGCACTGAGTTACGTTTCTAGATTTGCAAACTCACGGTTATCTCTGTGAGCGTCAAAAAAGATGAAGCACCAACATTGCCAGTCCGGACGTTTTGGCTCCCAGGTAAAGAAAAGCTTGCCTTTCGTCAGCAAGATTGTCTATAACCAAAGTCGCATGGCTGCATTCCCCAGTATGATTATCGCCGCCTCGAGAAGCGCCATATTTCGCTGCGTAAACTTTAAATACCACCGCGCATAACAATTGCTGGGAATTTCGCGACGTCAATACTGCTGACACAGGGCAAAGCTTAATGCATATTAACCAGGCCCCGAATGCGCCCCTATTGAAAGTGAAGTTTCCGCGCCAATGCAGTTTTGTGCCACGAAGTTTGATAACGCGCCTCGACGTCTTCGGCCTGGAGTAAATGAAGATATAGGTGGGCGACATACCGGAACGGCTGACGGCGGCGACGCATGAAAAATTGCCTGCGGGCGCAACTTCCAAGGACAATGAATTTCGCGTGTAATGGGTGAAGCGGCACTCTACATGCCGAGTTCACCTCGCGCTCGACTTCGGGGTCCATGGAAACGGCCACGAGCCGAGCCTAAGACGTTCTATTCAAGCGCAGTATTCTTGACGTCAGTAAATCAAGCATTTGTACTGCCACTTGCATTGGGGCGCGCGTTCATTAGAGGCAGACATGTTACAGATCGGGGAAGCCGGGTTTTCGCATGTTGCCATGCAGAAAATGCGGGAATGAATATGTGCCGATTCTTGCAAGGGAAGGCTTATTAAAAGTCGCTATTGTGCTATCACTGCTCATATCTTGTGTTTTCCGTCACCGTATTGCTAAGTGTGCGAATTATATTGGGCGAGTGCATTTAGGAGCGAATTTCACTGGTCCACTTGGAACCTCATTTGCTAAAGGCCTGAGGTCACGGAATAGAAGAGCGACAAGCAGGCACACGCATGTACACACAGCCTTCACTTGGTGCGTCATTGCATACCTGACAACGGAAAAGTAACGTGAGTTAAGCCCATATCGTCGCTCAATTTCGTTGCTCTCTGTGGAGTAGTTGAGCGAGTGCAGCGCTTTTCTCCGTGATATTTCAGTGCAGCGCGCACCGCCTGCCACGCACTCTTCGATTTCGCTTGTGCAAGGTTAGTTCTGCACGAGTGCAACGTTCTCCTGCACTCGCTACTTTGCAAGTGCAGGCATCGTGCAAGCTCCGGGTAGCAGACATCGTGGTGCAGCGCTAGTTGAATAATCGTGTACGGAACTACCGCGGTGGTTTAGCGAGTGTGGTGTTGCGATGCTAAGCACGAGGTCACGGGATTCATTTCGCGGCCCCATGGGGCCGCATTTCGATGGGTGCAAAATGCAAAAAACACCCCGTGTGCCGTGCATTGCGGACGCGTTAAAAATCACCAGGCAATCAAAATTATTCCCAAGTCCCCCACTACAACGTGCCTCATAATGAAATCGTGGTTTTGGCACCTAAAGCCTAAGAATTCATTTATTCATAATGGTGTGTGGTTTTGAATATCTCCCGCTTTGGTTACAGCAGTTCCTACATCTGGCATGAGAATGTAGAGTACGAGCTCGATGCTTGAATGATGGTGAGGGCAGCTTTGTAAAGTCATGTGACGGGTTGAATTGCTTTCAATCTCATGCGTTTCTGACGGAACGTGTTCTCAGTTAAAAAAATGCACCCATGCCCATCACTCCGTTCTCAAGACGTACTACTACCGCGATTGCGATCATTGCGACAACAGAAAGAACTTACCCTTGTTGCGACTCGGGGTTCGAAGACTTGGGATCCTCTTTCCTCGTGGAGGAGTGGGTGAACGTGAGGCTGGGTCCGATATTCAGGACGTTTGACAAACACGTATATATTTACATAAGTACAAGAAAATGCAAAGAAATACAGAAAAGTTTATGACAAAGTGGTAGTCGCTGATCACTCCCGCTATCCCTAGCTCTTTTTATGCATTGCGTGATCATTGTTTAGTCACTTCCCCCGATCCGGTGCCAGGGGGCCGATGACATCAGGTCCCACCAATCCGATCTCAGGAGGCCACTGATATCAGGTCCAACCAATCCGGAGGTAGGTTGCCCTTTTCGCTGACGCCGATCGTACTCTGAGAGGTGATGGCCGGATCATCGCACTGAGCGCGTTTCTTGCTTGGACACGCCAGTTTTTGCTGCTGACAGGTGACAGCCGTATCATAACTAATTGCTGAAACCTCTCATGAACGGGGTGTTCCCGCGCTGGTCCTAATTGCGCGCTGGTCATAACTTGTGCCCAGCAAAACAAGTAACGCTCAAGCAAACGATAGCGGCGAGCAGAGTCTGCGATCATCGGAAATCTGATCTGCGGGTCAAGCGCGTCGACTTTTATACATGACTTGTCGAAGGTTCCAGTACTCTGCAACCTTCGCTGGTGCCCGCGTGACTTCCAGAAAGTACTAAACAATTCGCGTCGCACATACAATCAGATTAAAGAAATCGCAAACCATAACAACCGAAACAAGCGCGAACGATGCCAAACCAAGCGAACCAAACAAGCGCGAGGGAGAGCTGATGCGAGAAGACCATACTACGAAACGAGTGGTCGGGCGGGTCCGCATGACACCAGTTTCCCCCGCGCACGTGACTGAAGGGGCCGCTCTCATTAGTCTCCGTCATTTGCAGCTTGCATCTTTCATCTCCCGCTCCGCGTTCGCTTTTTCATCTGTCAATGTGCTCGTTCGCTCGGTTACGTCACCGACGCCGACGCTCGCCACAGGAACGGACGCGTGAGAGCTGCGCTCTAAAAGGTGCCCGTGGAACGATGTGACAACAATAGCAGGCGCTACGACACTCATGCAGCACTCTGTGGCACGTCGCAAAAGCAGACGCTACGACACAGTGGGCCAAGCGAGCGAAATGCGCTGAACAGACAACTAAGCTTGCATTTTTTGTTCATTTTCGAAATAAACGTGAAGCCCTAGTGCAGGCACTGCCCTTGAACTTTCTCAACTGACAATGCAATCTGCTGCGCTCGCACGGTACCGCAATGAAACCAGTACAGAAAGTTCAGCCTAATTGAAGAGACCTACAATTTACAATGTAGTTCAGATCCCAGAAGTAAATACGTTGTTGAAAGCAGCGGCGTCTCTCTCTCTCTCTCTCTCTCTCTCTCTCTCTCTCTCTCTCTCTCTCTCTCTCTCTCCCTCTCTGTGTGTATCTCTTGTCGGGTGCGCTACGTCCAACGCCTTTAGTATTACGCACCATGCCCAAAGTGCAATCATACGCAGTTTTATTTCTACCCTGCGCATTATAATACATACATGTTCGCTTATTTCATTTCACGCAGTATGATATGTATTTGTTGTTAAACTGAAAAGAGTTAAATTTTTATTTGCTAGCAAGGCAAAGCATTTAAAATCTGATGAAATAAAAGACCATGGCCTTCTCAAGAGGGCAACCTATAATTGCGAACAAGATGAAGTAGTCTCTCAAAATACAGCAGAGTTCAGCGATTCTCTCGGCTCTAAACTAATTTACTGCGAAAGCAGCGTTCTCCTCCATGTGAAGACCCCCATATTTTTTTCAGTTACCTGCTTCTTTCTGAAATAATTGGGAAGACCTACAACATGGAACTCGACAAGAACACAGCGGCTTTAAGGCAGTTTGTAGGGAGAGAAGTGTGGCAGTATAACTTATCAATTTAAAGCGTTGATATGAAAAACTATGCTTATCGTGATACGTATAAGGCAAATAATAGGGCCCATTAGATAATTAGTTCCGACTTTTTCTTTTCTGTGATATATTGAACTTTTTTTTTCTAGGACATATAAATGGGATGTTGGGGAATTCGAACTACCCATATTGGCATACTCTAGCACTCTCAGGCCGGCCCTGTCTAATTCTGCGAGATTTATTTGTTAAAATGCGAGCTCTATAAAACCTTTTATTCGCAACTCCTTGGCCAACGGCTTATGGTATTTCTAAACTGGTTTTTGTATATGGAGGCTGCTCACATTTAACTCTTTAAATATATTTTATTCAACTGTTGGGGGGCGCTGCGATCGCCAGAGTGTGAAGACGTGTCCCACTTTGGCTCTTCGATGTTTTCTTTTTAGCTTGTGTGGAACTACCATTCTACGTGGTAAAACATTGAGCAACGACACTGTGAGCACTTTCTGTGAGTGTGGTGTGCTTATTCACGGCTCCAGTTGACGTTTTTTCTGGCTACGAGGACAATTGCGACGGCGACCCGCTGACCTAAGCCTAACCACGTCTGGGCCTAGCCCGAGTGCGGCCTCGGCGAGGCCGGCCAGGTGAGCACGGCATCATGTCGCCACCACAGCAACATTCGCACTCGAGTGGACCCAGCGCGGGAACTCCACGCTCACCTCAGCTTAGAGACGCCGAAAAGTTGAAGAATAGCCCCTCCAAAATGCAGACAACGCGACGAGCGAAGCGCGCAGAGAGCGTCGAAACGCCGGGTGAACGCCGAGCTGCAGCCGAAGACGCCGTGGCGCGTCCCTCGATGGAAGAGGCCAGAAGGAGGTAGTCGCAAGTGAACGACCAAATGGATATTCAGGATGACAGCGTGGACGACAACGATGATAGCAATGACGAAGACAACGAGGAGGACAACGGATGGTCCTTTTTCAGCAAGCGGAAACCAAACAGAAAAGTCAAGCCCGAACAGCTTCGCCTCGAGCGGGTAAGTCGACCTCATTTTGCACTCTCGATCAGGCCACTTAACAAGGTACACGTCCATGACATACCTAAGCAGGCTATAACAGCAGCACTAGAGATGACGGCAAGAAGTTGGGAACTTGCAGAATTGTCAATTTTCCGCTACGACCCTGCAGCGAACTGCATAAAGGTTACTGTCAGGCAAGAAGAACACGCGAAGAGGCTTGCGGCGCTGACACGATTAGCTGAGAAAATGAGTGGTCGCGTTCGTACGTATGAAGTGATAATTGAAAGAACGCCAACACAGAAGGTGGGGAACAGTCGGGGAGTCATCAAGGTGCGTCCCGGCCAGACCATTGAATATATCAAGGATCACTTGAGATGCGAGACGGCAACTATCCTAGAGGCACGTCTGCTCGGGAAGACAAACATGCTGCTGCTAACATTTAATACGGAATCTCCCCCAAACAGGCTCGTGTTCGATTATGAGATCACAAGGGTGCATGAGTACAGACCGAAGGTTATAGCTTGCTACAATTGTCACGGCTTGGGACACATTGCCAAGTATTGCCCGTCAGACGAAGTGTGTAAACAGTGTGGTAGAAAACACCCTGAAGACAACGAATGCGATGAAGAGCTATTCTGTGTCGCATGCCAGAAACAGGGCCACATATCGCTAAACTCAGCATGTCCTAGCCGTGCACCGAAAGACATTAAGAAAGTCGTGCAGAACATAGAAGACGGTCAGAGGACAGTGACCTGGTCTGAAAAAGTACTGGCGGGAACATCCACACAACCCACGCTATCCGCTCACTATGAGCAACAAATAAGAGAACTAAGAAAAGAAAATCAGCAGTTGAGAGCAATGCTGCAGCAAATACTCGCACGACTACCACCCGAGCAACGAGATACTCAACCACCGCCAACGCCACGGCAACGTGAATCACAGACGCCGGCAGACCGAGAAAAACGCACGCGTTCTAACAGTCGGGTCGGGCGATCAATTAGTCGGAAAACCACGGCAAACTCTAGAAAGCTGCAACACGCAGGACCTGCACAGACCCAGCAGAACCAGGCACCGTCAGTGCCAAAACCACTAACAGCCCAAGACTCGGCGTATGCACAGATGCTGAGCATCCTAAGGCAGGAAAGACACACTGAGACCCAGCGCCTCGAAAAGAACCTACGGGAGGAATTTCAGACAGTAACGAATGCAATACAAACTCAGATGCAGGCGATATTCACGGAAATTCAGAGAAATATTCAGAAGCAACATGACGAACCTAAAAGGCGCAAGCAAGCAGATGAAAGATGACGGCACGGCCTATATGCATCCAATGGAACTGTCGAAGTTTTACGCAGAATGGATCCACACTAAGACAGCAAATTAAAAAATTCAAACCCCTTGTCATGCTTCTACAGGAGACAAGGGGACAATGCACTATTCGAGGTTACCGAACCTTTCAGCAGGCTACGATACGACACCAGGGCAAAGGAAACCAACAAGCGCAAGGCCAAGCTGCTCTTTTAGTAAGACATGACTGCACCGCAACCCAACTGCAGATACCAGATTTGTGTAATGATTTTAGAGAAATTGTGGCAGTAAAGCTATGTCCACGCGGCCACCGGCCAATGGTTGCAGTCTCCACGTACTACAGACCCCTAACGGGCAAGCACCGGAATGACTCCTACCAATGGCTCAGTAAGGTGCAGGCACAAGCCGGAGGCCTTCCCATTCTAGTGGGGGGAGATTTTAACGCCAAGCACCAAACATGGGGCTACGCTAAAGCTGACCTGAGAGGACGCATACTGCACGATGCAATAGAAATGTCAACTCTGGACATATGCAACACACCAGAAACACCAACCCGCATAGGGCTACACGCGCGACAGCAGGACACAACGCCCGATCTGACACTAGCCACTCCAGGGCTCATAAGGCAATGGAGCGTAGAATCGACGACATGGGGAAGCGACCATTTACCAATAATTATCACGCTCAATCGCAAAAAGATCCGAGAGAGGAGAGAAACGGTGCTTTTTGACTGGAAAAAATTTAGAATGGCTACCGGGGACTCTTTTGCGGACTTTGCACAATTCAGCGCTATGATAGCGGAGGCACGGCCGGAGGCCAGGGAAACTATCCCATGCGATGACACTGCAACTCACATGGATATGCACCTTGCAAATCTATGGCGGAAGGTGAACCGCCTCACACAGCAATACCGGTATAAAGGAAAGCGTCACAAAGATCTAATGCGCCTTAAACATCAATACCGACTCATCAAGGAATACCAACAACAACTCGAAGCAGACATGTGGCACAATACGTGCGCGAAGCTTGGCCGGGAACCCGGCCTAAAAAGGCTATGGCAGATTTTAAGGAGCCTGCTTGGGAGCAAAAAAGGCGCACCTCCTCTCGCGGAGCTCTTTTTGCGAGATGAGCCTGCCGTGCTGGAGGACCGCGTCATCCACACTTTCTTTCCACATGCTGCCGAGGCGCCTCCTGAACCGCTGCCTTCTGCAACGATAGACAACGCGAAAGAGGAGCTAGACACACCCTTTACGCTGGGTGAACTCGTAGCAGCCCTTGCACAAGGCAAAACGAAATCAGCTCCCGGGCACGATGGAGTGACTTGGCAAGAACTTCGAAACCTCAGCAATGAAGCTCAAGAACAGCTCTTAACAATTATCAATGAATCCTGGGAATCCGGACTAGTGCCAGATTCACTAAAACTATCTCTCATCTACCCCATACCGAAGCCGGGCAAAGACCACACGAAACCAGCTAACCTACGCCCCATAGCTCTAACGTCAACTGTCTGCAAATTGATAGAAAGAATGCTACGCACAAGAATGCAGCACTACATCGAATATGTACAACCGGGTTTGCATCCTGCGCAGGCAGGTTTTCGGCCGAACATGGGCACACATGACTGCCTCTGGTTGCTCCGCAGAGTGATCAACCGTAAGTCTCGCAAACAGATGCCTGACTATATTCTTGCAGTCGATATGCGTAAAGCATTCGATAACGTGAAACAAGAGGCCATCTTACAGGAACTGGCAACCAGGTACCCTAGCCAAAGAACATACAATTGGATACGTAGCTTCCTCCAAAGCAGACCAATTCAGCTCCATGGCAAGGCACCGGGATGGAGTCCGAAGACCTATTACTTGGATAGGGGAGTGCCCCAGGGCTCCATCCTCGGACCTATGCTATTCAATCTGGCCATGACACGTGTGGCAGAAAGTCTTGAGCGAGACACTTCAGCCCGTTTTACCATTTACGCCGACGATATAACAATATGGACGGAAGCGGCGGATTATTCCGACATACAGAGCATGCAAACTGAGCTACAAGCAGCGATCCTGAGCCTTAGCAACACTTTAGATAACCTCGGACTGCAACTCTCGCCAGAGAAGACAGAATTGATCAGCGTAGACGGAAAGAAAGCAACCAATGTAAACAAGCAGATCACTTTACACATCGGCCAAAGCGATATTACGTCGGCCAATGGACAAATTAGGATTCTTGGAGCACAGATTGCTAGCTGCAACAGCCCCCAGCTATGGATTCGCACACTAAAGCAAAAATGGAGACCGCTGTTGCACATGGTTAGACGAACATCGAGCAAGTATGGCGAAGCGCGTCAGAAAGCGTGCCAAACGCTTGCAAAAGCGGTCGCGGTTGGAAGGATTCTTTACGGGGCACCCTTGTACGAATTCTCTGAACGAGACCTCGGCGACATCGAAAAGTTACACAGGGCCACCCTCCGTACGATCACTGGGCTACCAAAGCACACGAGGAACGAGGACCTGCTCAAGCTCGTAGCGATTCCACCCATACGGGACATAATCAGTGAAGCACGAATTCGAATGCGATCCCGGTTGGAAAACACGACCCAAGGAAAACAGATCATGGCATGGGATAAACAAGTCCATGCGAAGCCAGAGCCCGCGGAAGCGACCATAACGCCACCATGGGAAGCACCACTGGGCATACGGAGGCAACAACGCCCTATCGCCAGACGAAACGCGGAAGCTAGAAAAATATTTGAAAAGAGATTGGGATTAAGCACGCCGCAGCACACCACTGACATCTACACGGACGCTGCAATCACAAACGACATAGCAAGCATGGCCTGGGTTAGCACATCTGCACCCCAACACAATGGCTATCACACATGTCAGCTTCCTGGAGGTGCAACCTTGCACGCTGAGCTCTTAGCTATATGGGGAGCGGTCAACACCATTCCCATTGACATGGGAGACATTGTGGAGCAGAGTGTGCGAAATAATTATCGGATCCTTACTGATTCGTACGAAGCAGTGGCCGAATTAACGGGGCCTACGACAGATGATGCGGTGGCCAACGACACCAGAAAAAAGCTAAAGAGAATACAGGACAATGGGACAAATGTTGAAATCCTATGGACACCGGGGCACACCGGCACGGATGGGGGAAACGCAGCCGCTCACGCAGCTGCCGCGCAAGCGGGTGGGCTTGATTACGCGTACAGCTTCCCACACTCCATTTCCTCGCCAAACCCCGCGGACCAAAATCCATACCTAAAGATATTGGCCGCAGGCTCTCCTAGCAGAGCACTGATGCATTACATTCGTACTAAAATAAAAGCAGACAGTAAACGGAGATTATTAGAAGCTACACCAGTACATGTGTTTGACGACAAGGGCGGGCTTACCCGCACGGAAGAGGTTTTCTTGAATAAGGTTATGGCCAACGCTGCATACACACCACACATACTTGAGAAATGGCACCAACCCAAACAAGCTACGATTGCGAAGACTTACACCCGATGTACACATTGCCAGGAGTCATGCAGAGCAGACTTGGAACACCTCATTTGGAACTGTGCAGCTTTTTCACAAGGGAGATCCAACATTCAGCATCTACTACACGGAGACATTAGAACACTAGGAATTGCAATACAAGCTAACCCTGAAACACAGAAAGCCATTGCGACATATGGCAGACAAAGTGGCCTGTTTCGAGTAGTGTAGAAGGGGTCGATCAGCCCATTTGAGAGCGGCGGACCTGAACATGCACCTGAGCCTGCATAAAGCGGAAGATCCCAGACTGAGTGAAGAAGTGTTTCAGCCAACAGTCTGGGTACCCACATTCCCTTCCCTCCTAACCCCATCAGCGGCCTAGAGCCGTCCTCTTCCTTGAAATAAAGGCTTTATTCATTCATTCATTCAACTGTTCTTGGTACATTACGTTGATATTAGTCTGTTCTTGTGTGAAACAATCCTATTTCCTTGTTTGCCTGGCTCAGTAGGACAGCGACCAAGCACCCACCTGCCCAACGGGAATGCAGCGTGGCATTTGAGATCACGTTCAACTTTGAAGTTGTCTTGCCCCATTTCTTAAATTCAGTCTTTTTTTTTATATAAATCAATATTGAGGCCACAGGTGAGGAGGCAGTTGCTGTGTTAAATGCTTCATGCGTTTCAGGCTCAATGACTCATTTTGAAGGATCCCCTTGCGGTTTATTCAACACTGAGACCAGAATTTCTACAACAACTGATGCCATGAGCGAAATGAGGCAGTGTCACACACGAGATTTGAGGAATTTCATTTCCCCCGTACGTTTGCCGTGCTTCTGTATAAGGAAGTTGGTGGCTGTAAATCCTGTGAGCTACTGCATAAACAACGTGGTGGCTTGGCTGCGACGCTCACGTTTACCCTGACGTCGACGACACTTTAGATGTTGTTTTACGCCAGTCACCTTACTTTCGGCCTATCACCTATTGTGGGCGTGTGTCATGTTTGAAGCTTATCGTCATCATTGTCATTCACAACTCCTTTGTGTCGCCGACGCTGCTTTAGCGAGCATGACAACGAAGAATTGCACGCGGACACCAACATCATGTCAAGAAAAGTTTCCATGAGATGCACATAACAAAAACCTTGTCCATTGGCATGTATTCAAATCTCAATGAAGGTGATTGCGGAGAATTTTTTTTTTTTTTTTCACGCTGTGGCAATGGTAAAGCGGGGGTTGAAGAGTTGGCCTGAAGACGAGAAAGCTCTTCCTTGTATGTCGTAAATGACCGAAACTCTTGTCGTCAGCGTAGCCAAATCGGACGGGACGCACTTAGAAAGCTAACCCAATTTCGAGCACTTAAAGCAGCTGTCGCAGTAAAACTTCATCATCCTGCATCACGCTCGACTGAAAATTCGTCGTACCTGTTCGTTGGTAACAGCAATTGCATGAGCATGATGCAATAAAGGCAGTCCCTTTGGAGGTGCACTTTTATCTGCGACACAATCTTGGCGGGAAACGGCTAGCAGCGCAAAAAGATAGAGCGACGTCGCGTGGGAAGAAGCCTGAAGTAAGAACGCCTGAAAAAGACGAAATGCAGATGCGAGGTCACCGCGTAGAGAATATCCTGTTGTGCGAGCTACCTTGAGAGCGGCGCAAGAATAGTGATGGCAAAGTCAGACGGCTGGGCGAAAAGAGTAAAGGTATGTCGGCAACAGAAGTGTGCGTGTGTGCGCGTGTGTGTGTGCGCGTGTGTGTGTGCGTGTGCGCGTGTGTGCGTGTGTGTGCGTGTGTGCGCGGGTATGTGTGTGTGTGTGTGCGTGAGAGAGAGAGAGAGAGAGGGAAAGATTCGTCTCTCTCTCGCTCTCTCTCTCTCGAGAGAGAGTATCGTTAACCTGGAGGTTTAGCACCGGCTACGCTCCGAAATATTCTTATGCAACTTCCTAATAAACTCGCATGGTTTCACACGCATAGAATGTGAGATACATGTACGACGCTCCACGGAGTTCAAGCCAAGAAAAGCATACACGCTCTGCGGCACCACGCTTGGTTAAGTGCTAGTATCATCCACACATGTATAACGCCAGGGGCTCAGGCAGGACTGCGCGTGCGATGAACGGGTGAATGCCAGCATGTGATCGAAAGTTTTTGATTCGCCCTAACGGCAAAGACAGCTTCGCCAGCCTTATCTTGTTGCGTGCTCAATAAAGAAGTTTTAAAATGTCGTCATCGTATGTGGCGTGACTTGAAGATTGAAGGAGGTTTATAAATAGCGGCAACCGCGGATCGAGTTACGAAACCTTTTGGCAAGCACGATTGCTTCATTGCTTATTTTAGCGCTATGACGGATTCTCTGAGCACATAAGCGAGTCGTTTTTCTAAGCGGGTCACTGGAAAATTTTTGCTCCCCACAAAGTAAGTATATTCTATTCGGCGAGAACATCAGCGCATAAATACGCCCGGTTGCGAGAGATGGGGCCGAGAAGCTTCCACTGTTAATGTATCGTGTGCTGTCCGTCTCCCTATTTCTCCGTGTAACTGGAAACAGCTTGCGCGCATTTTCTTTTTCTTTATTTTCTGAATTTTCCGCCGATGGAACAATGATGCCATAGAACCTGGTGAGGCTCTGCTGCACAGAACGTATGCACAACTGAAATAAGCTCGCTCATGCTCAATCACCAACGCGATCGCGTACAACTCATGTGGCTTTTAACGCCCTGAAAGCACCCACATAGTAAACTGCAAAGTGAGAGGTAGGGGTAGCTGCATCATCAGAGTCGCCTATCGTCAGCACATCCACGTATACCGAGGTTATTATGATGATGATCGCTTATTTAATGGCACAAATCTTCTGGAGGGAGGGGCCACGAACCGGGTGGTAAGATGATTGAAAACAAGAAAAAAGAAGTAATCGAAGATGTGAAAGAAAGTGATAATAAATAAAATAAGTTAGCATGTAATAAGGTAGTCAGCCTTTCATGAACAAGTACAGTGAATGTAACCTAACATTGAGCACATTAACCAAGATAAATGGTCGAGGTTTGAATAATAATATTATCATTATTATTATTGTGAATTTTTTTCTCGCTATATGAATTATTTAGTTTATTGAAGAAGAAATAACTCAATCATGGAAATAGGAAATATCGATAGGGTGACTCGTTTCTGTTGCAGAAGTAATTATATATGACTCAGCAAACGTTCCCACGGCTGCATCCTATAGTACTGATTCTCCATGGGAGAGTAGAACAGTACTGCATAAAGAGTACTGCATAAAGACCAGCCCTAGATTACAAAGCGCACTTTCCAAACATCGTTTTTGTTGAGTTGAAGATAGTCGGCACGATAGAAAAAAGGATTCAATGGATTCCGGCTCATTGCAGAGGTAGCATAAAGGGGTCACCACCATACCGCATCTGTGTGAGTGAAAATAAAGCAGTGGGATACGGCAACGCAGACTTGTTAATGGCACTAAGAATAGTCAAGTAGGTCATCATTGCTGGTTCCAAGAATAATTTAAATGCATAAATCTCTAGATTTTGATAATTAGAGACTTTTGCTGTCTTCGGTCAGAGAAAACTGTCTATATCTAGCCGCAGTGATATCCGCAGTTTCCGACAGTCCAGGTATCACCGGACCATTTAAAGAGATTCGTGCTAGAGAATTAGCTGTTTCAATAAAACTAATGTCTAGGTAGCCTGGTAACCATATAAATTAACTAAACTTAAGTGAGACGGAGCTTATATATAATATGTGTTCAAATCTGCCGAAGTTGTAGACGAGTTAGGTGGACTGCAGACACAAATATAATCTGCCACAATGACTGCTTCTTTAGTCTAAATGGCTAACTTTTGCAAAACTAAATCTAATGCGAAGAGTTTGGCCTGAAAAATTGATGTATAATCTGGTAAGCAAAGTGACAAAGGCCACTCGAGGGATGGTGAGTAGATTCCCACGCCTGCCTTCTCTTCACATGAGGAAGCATCACTTGCTATGACGAATATTTTGAAATTGGCCAAAGAGTCCTGCAAAAGAGCATTCAAATATGTTGAGGGCAGCAGCCTAGCGTTAGGGGGAAAAATGTATGCGATTTATATCTTGAGTGACGACGTGGGACTATCGGATGAAATCATTTCCCGAATACGAACGTATATAGATGCTAATTGCCTGCTAATAGATGCTAATTGCCGTATATAGATACTAAATACAACCTGCGCGTTATTCCAGCGTAGCAACGCGTTGCCAAATAACGAGATTAGTTCACAAATAAATGCATGCTGCTTACGTCGCAGAGGATATTCACGAGTTCTTAAATATTTGTGTACCGTAAGCATGCGAAATCTCAAGTGAAGAGAAAGTAGGTTCACTTTCTGGTATAACACATTATTAGCAACGAATTTAGGAATACCTAATATAGTACAAGAGCTTCCCTCTCCATTAAAATAACTGTCTCTATATTGTAGAGAAGCGGCGCTTACTTAATTACGTCGTCGTCATCAATATTACCATCCTAATAATGATGTCACGTCTTACTTCCTGCCTCACACAGACGATAAACGACAGCAACGATCCACCTGCGAACGTCATGCTATACAGTAATCTACTCTTCAAGATGACCATTGAATTATTATCATACCGACTAGAAATTATTTGCCTCTCATGTAAAACGCCAGCCTTTGGCGTCGTTCAAACACTGACTATTAAAAATAAAAGCATACTTCGGCGATTTCTTCGGCCATGAACTCGTTTGCTATTATAGCAATTATAGCAGCATTCTCCTGCAATGAACACCAGCATCTAACCTGCCAGTTTCGATTATGTGCTTCTTCGTCACATAATTACGATCATCCACTATGGGGAACTGTACAAGAACCCAGCAGTTATAGGGTAGTTTGTTAGGATGGAAAGGTGTGATCTTATAAAAACGTTTCTTTTTAAGTAAGAATTAAAAAAAAGATATTGAGTTTAATATTTCAGAGGTTAGTTAAGTAGAAAAAACATAGTGTAAAAAAGTACAAAATACAAATACGACAGAGTACAAAGTACAAATACAAGTACAAATATAGTACAAAAATAATACTGTGGAGTAGATAAATTTTGAACGCTTCTTCTTTGGTATGCATGCACCTTCCTTTTCGTATGACCTAATTACGCATGCTGTGGAAATGGAAATTCTTATACACGGGCAGACCCTACTCTCCCCCTGTCTAAGTAAGTTATATTTATTATTGACACGTGTACTTATCTTTATCGGGCGACCACGTTTCGCCGCTTAACAACTGTAATCGCACAGCGACGGACGCGCCTGCATGTATCCGACGTTTCTGGAAAGTTATCGATGATTCTACCCGGCTGTCTGTTGTCGCCGAACCTTATGTTATCTGATTTCATCGCCTGACGCGAATGGCGTAGAACATTGTGGAATACGCGCGGGTCCCTGCGATTAGTCTGGAACATTCGACGACTGCTGTATAAAAGCCGACGCGCTTGACCCGCTGGGCAGATTTTCGACGATCGCCGAGCGTGTTCGCCGCTATCGTTGCGCTATAAGTGTAGCCTGTTTTGTGGGCACAGGTTCGCCCAATAAAAGTTAGTTTTCTTGTTCACAGTATTGCTACTGTGTTCTTTCTTCAACGTCACCACCACGTGACATCTGGTGGAGGTGCTTGTGCGTTCATGTACCGAACGCCCCCGCAAAGCAGCGATCCAAGCCCGAAGCCCGAGGACAAAACCGACACCGCCCAAGACCAGCGTGCTAGCCGCAGACTGCAAGGCCTGCCCCCAGAGCACGGACTTCTACCTGAGGCGACAAAGAAGATCGTGGTCAAGACAACCTCAATGGCTGCCCCAGCGTCCCCCGTTATCCTACAACAACCCCGGGACCCACCGACCTTCCATGGAGCAGCGACTGAAGACCCGGAATCTTGGCTGGAGACCTACGAGCGAATCGCGACATTCAACAACTGGGACTCCGACGACAAGCTGCGGCATGTCTACTTCGCCTTAGAAGACTCCGCCAGAACGTGGTTTGAGAACAGGGAGTCGACCTTGACTACGTGGGACCTGTTCCGTAGCGGCTTCCTGTGCACCTTTACAAGTGTCGTGCGCAAGGAAAGGGCCGAAGCTATGCTGGACGCCCGAGTGCAGCTACCAAACGAGAACGTTGCCATCTTTACGGAAGAAATGACCCGTCTGTTCCACCACGCCGACCCGGATATGGCCGAGGAAAAGAAAGTTCGCCTACTCATGCGTGGTGTGAAGGAGGAACTTTTCGCCGGGATGGTAAGAAGCCCACCGAAGACCGTCGAAGAGTTTCTTCGTGAGGCGACGAACATCGAGAAGACACTCGAAATGCGGAACCGGCAATTCAACCGCCGTACAAGCTCTACCCCCTACGCAGGAATTCAATCACTGGCCACGGACGATCTGCGCGAGACCATCAGGGCCATTGTGCGCGAAGAACTGCGCAAGGTCTTGCCTTCGTCGCAGCCTCAAGTGGCTTCGATCGCCGACATCGTAAAAGAAGAGGTGCACCGATCGCTTGGAGTTCCTGAGGTGCAACCAGAACCACCGCAGCCTCAGCCGCAAGCGATGAGCTACGCCGCCGTCGCCCGCCGTCAAGGTCCCTTTCCACTACCGCGCCAGGGCCCCGTAACGCCGCAATTCCGTCGACCACCACCGCCACCGCCAGCACGCCCACCCGTCGCCCAGCGCAGCTACCCGAGGAAGACTGACGTTTGGCGCGCTCCTGACCACCGCCCGCTCTGCTACCACTGCGGAGAGGCAGGTCACGTCTACCGACGATGCCCATACCGAGAGATGGGACTGCGAGGTTTCGCCGTTAACGCGCCGCGTCCACAGCTTGGAGAGCGCCCACGTGACATCGCCGACTACCTCGCCGCTACTCAATGGAGCTCTCGACGACCGTCGCGTTCGCCATCACCAGGCCGCTACCTGTCGCCGCAGCGCCGACCATACAGTGGCCCAGCCCGGGGCCGGTCAGCGAGCCCATATCCGGAAAACTAAAAGCAGCAACCGATGGAGGTGCGGTTGCTGTTCGTCGAACTGACGAAGATCCTCCGCCGCCGACGAAAGCGCCGAAGAAACCATCTCGACGACATAATGACGACGCGCCGCCGTCCCGAGGAAGTCAGGAAGCCAAGACTGCACCGACGAAAGACGACTTCACGATGCGACGTACTAGCTTCAATTCAACACGACGCAGCCGTGATCCGACGCCAAGACCCAACTGCAACGCAAGACAAAGAACCACCGACCTCGACGTGCTTCTAGACGGCCACGCAGTCACCGCCTTAATCGACACAGGCGCCGATTACTCAGTCATGAGTGGACACATCGCCGTCCAGATGAAGAAGGTTAAGACTGCATGGGAAGGCCCTCAAATTCGGACCGCTGGAGGACACCTGATTACGCCGACAGGAATGTGCACGGCAAGAATTACCATTCACGACCGGACTTACCCTGTCACCTTCGTTATCCTCCAACAGTGTTCACGAGACGTCATTCTCGGTATGGACTTCCTGGACCAACACGGCGCAATCATCAACCTGAAGTCGAAGTCAATAACGCTGTCGGAAGATAAAGCAATACCGCCGGAGAGCCCTCGTAGTCACCACGCCTTGAATGTGCTCGAAGACCAAGTGAGCATCCCGCCCCGCTCCAGCATTGTTATTTCGGTCGGCACCGAAATACCCGCTGACGTAGAAGGCGTCATCGAAGGCGACCAACGTCTGCTGCTAGACCGTGAAATTTGCGTCGCAAGAGGGATCGCTCGACTGCATGGAGGGAAAACTGAAGTGTTGCTGACAAACTTCAGCCAGGAGTTCAAGCACCTCAACAAGGGCACGACGATCGCGTACATCGAGGAAATTCTGGAAACAAGTAATGCGTTTGTCCTCTCGGATTCCGCCGCATCTACCCCGACGACCATGGTTCCCGAACCAGACTACGACATTAATCCAAGTCTCCCAGTGATTAAGCAACAGCAGCTCAGAAGTCTGCTCCGACGATACAAAAGCTGCTTTTCGACGACATCGAGGATTCGACAAACACCAGTCGCCAAGCATCGCATAATCACCGAGGAGTACGCTCGACCACTCCGCCAAAGCCCTTACCGAGTTTCGCCGCGAGAACGCGAAGCTATAAGAGAACAAGTCGACGAAATGCTGCGCGACGACATCATCCAGCCGTCGAAAAGCCCATGGGCATCCCCTGTTGTCCTGGTGAAGAAAAAGGACGGAACCCTACGCTTCTGCGTCGATTATCGTCGTCTGAACAAGATCACGAAGAAGGACGTATACCCCCTTCCACGGATAGACGACGCATTGGATCGGCTCTGCAACGCTAAGTACTTCTCCTCGATGGACCTCAAGTCTGGCTATTGGCAAATAGAAGTCGACGAAAGAGATCGCGAAAAGACCGCCTTCATCACCCCAGACGGCCTCTACGAGTTCAAGGTTATGCCATTTGGACTGTGCTCGGCGCCTGCAACGTTCCAGCGCGTGATGGACACGGTTTTAGCGGGATTGAAATGGCAGACCTGTCTCGTTTACTTGGATGACGTCGTTGTATTCGCCGGAAATTTCGACGATCACCTTAGGCGGCTTGCCACAGTACTAGAGGCCATCAAGTCATCAGGGCTCACTCTGAAGCCAGAAAAATGCCGCTTCGCTTACGACGAGCTTCTGTTCCTAGGCCACGTCATCAGTAAATCCGGAGTACGCCCCGACCCCCAGAAAACAGCTGCCATCGCAAAGTTCCCGCAGCCCACCGACAAGAAGGCAGTGCGTAGATTCCTTGGAATGTGTGCCTACTACAGGCGCTTTGTCAAGGACTTTTCACGCATCGCCGAGCCATTGACACGTCTAACTAAATGTGATGTTGAGTTCAAGTGGGAAACGCCGCAGGCCGACGCATTTGAAGGACTCAAACGACGCATGCAGTCGCCGCCGGTACTTGCGCACTTCGACGAGTACGCCGATACAGAAATCCATACTGACGCCAGTAGCCTAGGCCTCGGTGCCGTTCTAGTCCAGAGGAGAAACGGAGTCGAACAGGTGATAGCTTACGCTAGCCGGTCGCTGTCAAAAGCGGAAGGCAACTATTCTACAACCGAAAAGGAATGCCTCGCCATCGTTTGGGCTACAGCTAAATTTCGCCCTTATCTTTATGGCAGGCCATTCAAAGTCGTCAGTGACCATCACGCGTTGTGTTGGCTAGCGAGTATAAAGGATCCTTCAGGACGACTGGCACGGTGGAGCCTCAGACTACAAGAATACGACATCACTGTAACCTACAAGTCAGGACGAAAACACTCCGATGCCGATTGCCTATCACGCGCCCCCATTGACCCGCCGCCGCAAGATGACGAAGATGACGCCTTCCTTGGCATGATAAGCGCGGAAGACTTCGCTGAACAGCAACGGGCAGACCCGGAGCTAAAAGGCCTGGTGGAATATTTGGAAGGGCACACCGACGTTGTCCCCAGGGCATTTAAGCGCGGATTATCTTCCTTCACGCTTCAAAACAATCTCCTCGTGAAGAAGAACTTTTCACCAGTCCGCGCCAACTACCTTCTTGTTGTCCCGTCAGGACTTCGTCCAGAAGTATTGCACGCCCTACATGACGATCCGACCGCTGGACACCTCGGTTTTTCCCGGACACTATCGAGGATACAAGAAAAGTATTATTGGCCGCGCCTGACCGCCGACGTCGCCCGTTATGTCAGAACATGCCGAGACTGTCAGCGACGCAAGACACCGCCGACAAGGCCAGCCGGATTACTACAGCCAATCGAGCCTCCTTGCCGACCATTCCAGCAGATCGGGATGGACTTGCTGGGACCCTTTCCGACGTCAACAACCGGAAATAAGTGGATCGTCGTGGCGACAGACTACCTCACCCGCTTCGCTGAAACTAAAGCACTGCCGAAAGGTAGCGCAGCCGAAGTGGCGAAATTCTTTGTCGAGAACATCCTGTTACGACATGGTGCTCCAGAAGTCCTCATCACCGACAGAGGAACGGCCTTTACAGCGGAGCTCACTCAAGCCATTCTGAACTACAGTCAGACAAGGCACAGGAGGACAACGGCCTACCATCCGCAGACGAATGGTCTTACGGAGCGGCTGAATAAGACCCTCGCCGACATGTTAGCGATGTACGTCGACGTCGAGCACAAGACGTGGGACGCGGTCCTGCCGTATGTCACCTTCGCCTACAACACGGCGGTGCAAGAAACAACACAGATCACGCCATTCAAGTTGGTTTACGGCAGGAACCCGACGACGACGCTCGACGCCATGCTGCCGCACGTCACTGACGAGGAGAATCTTGACGTCGCTACCTATCTCCAGCGCGCCGAAGAAGCCCGACAGCTCGCCCGCCTACGGATCAAGACCCAGCAGCGTACCGACAGCCGACACTACAACCTCCGACGACGCTTCGTCGAGTACCAGCCGGGCGACCGTGTTTGGGTATGGACCCCGATACGCCGGCGAGGACTCAGTGAGAAGCTGCTGCGACGCTATTTCGGACCCTACAAGGTCATCCGACGTATTGGCGCACTAGACTATGAGGTCGTGCCAGACGGCATTTCGCACTCACAGCGGCGCCGCGCACGATCTGAAGTGGTCCACGTGGTGCGCCTTAAACCATTTTACGGACGCTGATGAACTTCCTTAGTTTGTTGTTTTCTTTGCTACGAGTGCTTTTCTTTGTTACTTTCGTTTGTTAGCAGCATCGGGGCGATGCTTTTTAAGAGGGGGGTAATGACACGTGTACTTATCTTTATCGGGCGACCACGTTTCGCCGCTTAACAACTGTAATCGCACAGCGACGGACGCGCCTGCATGTATCCGACGTTTCTGGAAAGTTATCGATGATTCTACCCGGCTGTCTGTTGTCGCCGAACCTTATGTTATCTGATTTCATCGCCTGACGCGAATGGCGTAGAACATTGTGGAATACGCGCGGGTCCCTGCGATTAGTCTGGAACATTCGACGACTGCTGTATAAAAGCCGACGCGCTTGACCCGCTGGGCAGATTTTCGACGATCGCCGAGCGTGTTCGCCGCTATCGTTGCGCTATAAGTGTAGCCTGTTTTGTGGGCACAGGTTCGCCCAATAAAAGTTAGTTTTCTTGTTCACAGTATTGCTACTGTGTTCTTTCTTCAACGTCACCACCACGTGACATTATATTAAAATCAATAGCTTTATAGAACCTTATTTTGCACATTTCTGGCCAAAGGCTTATGTTAATCTGTTTTATGTTGTACGCGGTGCCTCGATAGTTTAGTATATGAATATATTTTATTCAAATATGCTTGGCGAATCCTGTTTATTTTTGTTGTTTCGCGTTAAACGGTCACATTTCTTTGTTTCTATCACTCAGTAAGACAACATCCGAACACCTGCCTGTTCGGCGTGACTGCAGCATAGCATTTGAGATGACCTTGAAAGTTGAAGTATTTTTCTACGATATTTTAAAGTTAGATCTCTTTGTAGAAAAATATTGAGGCCGTAGGCGAAAATGCGGTCGCTGTGTTAAAGGTGTCACGTTTTCCACGCTCTATGACTCGTTTTAAAGGTCCCACCTGTGGATTATTCAGCACTGAGACCAAAACTTCTTCTGAAACCGTTGTCCCGAGCGAAATGACGCTGTGAGCGATTCCAGTTTCTAGGTACATTTGCAGTACTACCATTTATGGCCCATGAGACTCCTGTTACTTAGTGTGCAAACTACGCGGTGCTGCCGATGTTATGTCACTGTTGGCATGGACGTTGTCGACGCTTTCGACGTTGTTTTCCACCAAATATCTTATTCTCGGCACATCCTATATATATTGAGTATGTGACTTGTTTGAAGCCTTTAATCATCATCAATCTTGTGTATGCATTTCTTGTACCGCCGACATCCTTTTAACAAGCATGACAACGAAAAATTAAGCGCATACACACACCATCTTGCAAAGAACAATTACTATGCGATGCACATAATCTAATCCTCGACAACTACAGTATAGCTCATTCTGGTCTCCGAAATACATGCGCAGATGTCACTGCTTTTAGAGACTGTGTGCAGCGCAATAACGTCGCACTGATTTCCCAGCACTGTTGTTGCGCGATAGCTGAGTGGTTAGCGAGCTCGACTCCGAAGTTCACGTTACGCCCTTAACACGGGCTCAAATTTCAGTGGAGGCGGTTGTGGAGAAGCGTCATTAGTGGGAAAGCATTAAATGGCTCAGGAGGCAGGAAATACGACGTTGGCGACGTGACCAAACCATGGTCTTCAAAGGCTACGAACCCTCGACCTTTGGTGGGAGTCGAACCCACGCCCTTCGATGCTAATCAAATCGACGTTGATTAAGGTACAGATAATGAAGATAGTTAATGTATCAAGGTAGTTTACCTTGCGTTGTGGCATAATGTCTAAGTATCGGTAGGGGGTCGTAGTGTTTTCGCATTCATCCACCCAGGGATGAAGGTTATTTAACGTGCACCTAAATCTAAATATACGGGTGTTTTCGCATTCCGCCCCCATCGAAATGCGGCCGCCGTGGCTGGGATTTGATCCCGCGACTTCGTGCTTAGCAGCCCAGTACCGTAGCACCTAAGCAACCACATCGAGTGCGTAATAAAATGGACGGACAGACGGATGGGCAAGGTGGACCCAGTTTCGAACACTCAACTGCTGTCGCAGTAATGAAAACAATGATCATCAGCCTATTTAACATCCTTCCATAACATAGCGCTTTCCTACTAAGCTTCACTTACTCTGGTATCTGCGTTAGACCTTTCTAACTAATGCCGGCAAAGTTTCTTATGGTACCGCACCCTTAAATTCTCCACTGTCCTCGAATTCCTTTCCCTTCCCTTGGCATCTAGTCCCTTTGTCTAAGCGATCATGCCTCATTTGCTCTGCACATTACATGACTTGCCCCTACTTTACTTCCTTCTCAATCACAACTTGAGCATCAGCTGCTCGTCTTCAACTTATAATACATACCACGTCTTGCTGTCTCGTAACGTTACGAGTCTGTCAGTTTTCAGTTCCATCGCTCACTGCGTAATACTTTGCTGCTTCTCAAGCTTCGTTGTTATATTTGAAGTGAGATATACATGGATTACATATTTCTATCTTCCATTTTATCGGTAAACTGCCATTGGTTATTTAAGAGCACCGATTGCAGGCCTGTAATGCTCAATTTATCATTTATGCTGTGCTAAGTTTGATGCCTCAAAATTCTGTTATGAGCATGGTGAACATAGGAGGAAAGAGAAAAGAAGAAGGCAGGGAGGTTAACCAGAATAACGTTTGGTGAACATAACGCATTGTCTATAGGGATGTGCTAGAGTGAAGTTTCAGCGTAAATAGTCCGAAAATTTAATTAGTAATCGATATTTATTATACCATTGAAGTTATTCCTCAATAGTTTTTTTTTTGCACAAATGTGCTCTCAATGACAAAAAAAAGTAATGGTAAGGGCGATCAGGTTGTTCTAATCCTACTTAACTTGAAACTATGTATGAGTATTAAAGGGAAAAGCGCTTTTTTTATCGCTTTCTGTACCGATATTATTGTCAGAACACACAGCCTAGCAAGCGAATAAATGTTGTCTTGTAGGCGATGTGGCGCGTTCCCGATGCTCTCTAGCCATTGTTCATTTCGAGGCAAGATCACACATGTAGTACAAACATGCACGCCATATGCGTTCAAACACTGCGGTATGTCAAATAAGGCTTCGCTTATGAAGTTGAAGCAAGCCATAAAACTGACCGCATCTGTTCTCCAGAATCACCTTTTATTTCAGTGGTGACTCAAGCGGCTGGCTGTGGAAGAATTCGCAGGAGGCTTAAAGAGCCACAATGTAATCTCGCCAGTGCCCAGTGTGTCTATGCATGTCAACACATTTTTATTTCCGCGTAAAAACTCTTCTGATCATTCGTTTCCACGGTGATACCTGACCTAGTAAAACATACTCATTCAAAACTTCAAAAGAATGATCACCAACGACGAACTCTCTGTTCATTCGCAGGCTACGCAAGTGCGCTGAAACGTAAAGTGAATCATTTGCCAGCTGATTTAAAAGCACCTAGCTCTCCCCACTGTTTCTCGCTACTTGTGCTTTACACACTTATGATGCAACAAGACCCACAAGTTCAACACAATATCGTAAGCTGCTACTGCTTGAACGGGTAGGAGACATGTGGAGCAAGTGCATGTAAAACAGATTGTGTTTCACTATCAGTCGGAAGCATTTCTTGGGTGTTACATATGAGTTTTCACAGCGCCTGCATACGGTATACTTCTAACGCTTCTGATGTTCGTCTATGCGTGTGCGTGGGAAGACGACAAAAACCCCTTAACAAAAAAAAAAAAAAATGTGAAATGTGAAATGTGGCTCTGCCACACTAAGAGTCTTTGTGTAAGAAAAGCCACTTTAGTGCATTTCCTTCTCTTGAGGACGATGTAATTAGATGTTTGAAGAAATCATTTGTAGGTGCGAGGAACACATTTAACACATACCATTTGTAAGCTTCGTAACAAATAAAATAAAAACGTACAGTTGCACACTGAGTGGTATTGAATACGAGCTCTCTATACCTTTGAGTGATTGCACCATTACTATATCATAAGACAGCGGGCACTAGCATGGAACGGCGTTTCTTGCTTTTTGCGACACAGCGAGCGGTTTGAACGCTGCATATTGAACAGCGATTATTATGCGAGCGCACAGTCATAATGAACTTGCGTGAAACGTTGGGCGCATTGACGGCATTGCGAGTGAATGAAGGCACTGTGACATACTAAAAACACGACTATAATTCTTATCGAGATTATAAAGAGAGATCTCGGGTGCATCCAGTCACTTCAAAAGCTGCTATCATATACTCAGTAATATGCTGAATAAGTTGATGGGTTCTTGAATAAGAACCATCAACTTATTCAGCATATGAATAAGTTGATGGGCTCTTGTTATTAACTGCGATAATATGAGCGGTTTGGCTACTGAAGTGTTGATATCACCAAACTGTAGCTAATTCACGCATTAAAAACGCTACAGAAGAAAACAGCCTAAATAGAGAAAGAAAGATAAATATTCAAGAACTATCACAAGAGCTTTCGCGCAGAGTGAAACTCCCTAAAGGCAAACGTGGCGGGTGCTTGTTCTAAGTAAAAAAATATATTTTTATTGACTTCGTAATGCAGACCAGATAACTGAACAAAGCCCATTTCATCTATTTATGAATTTGTATTATCTCAATTTGAGCTGCGTCCGCTATTTTTGTCGTTTTAGCCTTAATATTGATACAAAACATCCGCCACAGTGTGGCCGCACTGAAGGAGAGGAAGACGACGTGTTCCTAATTAATATATAGGGTTGCGATCTTGACCACCGTTGGTCTACGCGTAAATACATTGTAAACACCTTTGTTCATCAGTTGCACATAATAATATTTTCGGATAAGTTTCACGGGAAACGACTGCCACGCTCTTTTGTGACGCTCTTTGCTACAGGAAGAACCATTTCGCACTATACTTCAGCAGCAAAGCCTTTCAGGCCTCTAAAACACGTCAGCCACTTACGTTGCCAGTTCCTCTTACCAGTCATGTGGAGCGCGCCTCACCATGAACTTTATTATTAAAGCTATTGGGATTTCTCCCTATATAAGCGTGTGAAAGATTACTGCTATTTATTTGTCGAATACAAGCCCACTTGTTGAAACGGGGACGCCAATTTAGTGCTTCTCCATCGTTTGCATTTTTTTTCTTAAATGTTATCTATTACCTGTTCATTGGGGCAGCCTACTAAATTTATTGACTTTATCGAAGCTCTTCTAATGCACAATTCTGCAGCCAAATTATTGGCTTTGTTGCATGGCCACGTTGAAATATGTGCGTCACCAGGTAAAGCTTATTGCAGTAATATGTCGGCTTACGCATACATATAAGAGTACACATAAAAATTAAGATAGAATCAAACGTGCGGTGGTTTAAGAGACTTTCCTGAAGAAGTAAATAATTTGGGAATGATGTTTCAACTGCTGCGCATAGGCTATGACCAATGAATGAATGAGTGAATGAATTTATGAATGAATGAATTGTTTTCATCTCAAGGAGAAAGAAAGGGGGTAATGGGAGAAAGCTGCATAAACTGCAGCTCCACTCATGTCGGCTTCCTAAGATACAATTCGGTAGTGAGCTGCACTGGCACACGTAGAAGCTGGCTTGCAATAAAGGTAAAGCACCGCATGTAGGAAAAAAAAAGTGATGAAGAGTATAAATTTGTTATTCGTAAAAAATTAGTAATAAGTTCAGCAAAACATTCAGGTGATCTAATGGTTTATCAAGAAAGTTCAAAGCCCTGGTTATAGAACAAAAATAAAAGCAACGGCGAGCTTAAACAGAGATGGGGGCAAAAAAGAACAAAGAAAATGAAAAGCGTAATAGTAAAAATTGCAAACTGACCCAAAATAAGCACATCATGATCAGTCAATTTGGGAATAAAAGTGCAAGCAGAAGGAATAATTGAGGTTGTTTTCTTTTGATAAGAAATGAATGAAAAAGTAAACCGCGGATGATGTAGCTCCCAGCTTCAGTCCAATAGAAATCAAGGTGTCTAACAGCGCAACAATGCGATATGATCCTGATTGTTGCCCATAGTTTCTACGACAAAAGCGTTATAACCAAACGAATCTGTTTCTCGTATTATATGTGAGGACGTGGCTGTTCAGCGTAAAGAGGCTCATGTAGCTATTATTTTCCTTTAATAAATGGATATGAACGTACACGTCATGTGAAATGTATAAAAATATTCAAGTGACGTTGTTTTGTAAGCGAAAACATATTTTGAGGTGTGTACATCAACTTTAGCTCCCAGCAGTTCTCATAGCTAACATCCGTCTCCTTCATTCGTTAAATGTGGTTGCGCTGGTGATAAGTAATAAATTGTTCTCAAGAAAACAGCGACTGCTGCTTTTAGTAAACTTCAAGACCACTGCTCCCATTTTTTTTTCTCCGAAAGATTATTTTCCCTCACCTAAGCTTTTAATTCACAGTTTACAGTAAAATCACAACAGAATATTATATGAACCGGGCAGTCTTTAGGAGTACGACTGAATGAAACAGGTGGTTTTTATTATTAGACAGAGACCCGACGACAATCTCTTCATCTGATCGGCTCAATCAGCGACAGTAAAGGAAAAAGGAAGATAATAAAATAAGTATAAATTGCGACAGTCCTGATAACAACAATAAAGAAACCGCTTTCTAAATAAGATCCTTTCACTTCCAAAGATCAGCGCGAGCCAATATCACAGCCTCATAGATATCATTGGAAAGCCGTCTTCAATCAGCGAAATATTTGCTCTGTTTCCTGCGGCGAAACCAACCGTAAGGGCGACGTATTTCTCTATTATATCCGATGGTTGGTTCCATGCAGCGGCTTGTGTTAGGATTCGCTCTGACAGGTCGTCCTTTATCCAGAGCCGCGCCACGTGTGACCGGCGACGATGACACTGATAGGCAACCTTTCGGACACCGTGCACAGAGCTGCCAAAGCCTTCGCTGGCCCAGAGGGCACTAGCTGCTCCTAAGAGACAAAGTGGGTCTAAACTGTTGAGCAACAACACCGAGCTCAATTGCCGAACGGGTATTTTTTGTTCCATCGGTGCTCTTCGTGTGGGAATGGCATTTTCTTCGTTTCCATTGACCCTTAGTTGCGCTGTGCAAAAACAAATTCCATTGCTTTGTCGAAAGAACCTTACCTGGCAGAGACACTCTAGTATAAGAGCGGCTTCTTTCCCTGATAAATTGACAGGTGGATGGAGCGATGCAATACCTTTTGTTTTCAAAGTGTTAAAAGAAAAAATAAAAAAACCTGAAGGCTTGTTGCTGTCAGATACTGGTAAGCACTTACTAACAACGAGATAACATGTATGCTGCAGCTGTGCTTAACCTCTTGCACTTATAAATCGAGTTAAACGGCGGTAACTTTCGCTGAGTGAGCAGAGGCTAACTGGTCCAATGTGCCTTGAGCGGCCAGTTGCGGGGTAATATCGAATGTAGTCGCGGGCTTCCTTCACGCCGATAAAAAAAAAAAAACACTTTTATGTAGCAACACACTGAGCGAGAGAGAGCTTTATCGGGAGTTTTTGATGTTTATCTACACTTTTCTCATTGACGCTTTTCCTCTAACTATAATATTTGAGAAGTTGAAGAGTTAATTGAAAATTATGTGATTAGGTGGAATAGAAAAATAATCTGAGTATCTCCAAGCGACGGCAAACATTACCTCGGGTCTGTCCAGCTACGTGACATCTTGGTGCATAATATCAATTCTTGGTGCATAATAGTTAGGACATCCTGCGTAGGCGTGACAGCCTTCGGCTTAAATGGTTAACATTTTTCATGCCAAGAACATTTATAAAGGACAATACAAAAAGATCCCATAATCTTCTTGTACTCTTTCTTATCAGCATGAAAATGAATAAAAAATAGAATATTTGCTCGCATGCTTCGAAACTTAAAAATTGCATACTTTATTTTTCTGACAATGATTTCAAGCTCGTTTACATGTAGTCAGATTGAAATTTCTTTTAACAACCAATTTGCCTTTGTCTATGTTAATTATTTCGCCACAAGAAAAGAAAGCATCCATGTCATTTGTGTACAACAGCTTTTCTCCCGTTAGTTCGATGCTAGTAAAAGCATTTAGGTAAAGCAAAAAAAAATGCATCCCTAAATAAAGCCTTGTTGTGCATTCGTAGTCACCGACAGTAGCTTGGACGATGATGAACCGAGTGTAACGTATTGATTACAAAGCCTCTATATCATGGTCACTGTGTTCAATGTCAGCCAGATTGTGCTTCAAACATGACGCTCCTCTTTAATGGAGAATAATTGAAGGCAAGCTTTTCTGCTGCAATTACTGATATGACAGACCTCAACTATAAGACACACTTTTGATTCTTTTAGCAGACGCATTCCGTCAGGCCAATAAATAAATAATTATTCACTAAACCATAAGTCTCGTCAATGCTTGGGTTCAGCCAGACTAACATTTTCTGATTCCATAACAAAGATTAGCGAATGTGCACCTGGTGCGTCTCAGTAGAAAAGCAATATGTTCAAAGCTAGGACACAATTGTACTTGCGAGAGTGCAAAAATATCAGACGACGTTCCTTGCGCACATTCAATATCGTATTGAGGCGACATCTTTTTTGTCCTACACAAAGCTCACCATAGATAAAAGAAATTTTATAATCTACTTTATATGACACTCTAAAGACGTTGCGTATTTTACATAACGTCTGTCGTATTTTCTGTTCAACTGCGATTTCTTTTTCTGTACATACGAGCGCTTATATTTGCTATCTTCTTGCCAGCTGTAAAAACAACATTGACTCCGTGTCCAGTACATACCTTCCAAAGTCTGTCCCACATAGAATGAACATCGGGTGTTCTGAGGACTCTATTATTACCGCCTAGGCATGATGCGACCTTGTATCAACTGGAAAATATAATTTACCTTTTCAAGCTTTCAGATATGGAATCTATGGTAACAAGAGGTTGTAACTGATATTAGACGGGCTCATCGTGCTGAGCGATCGGGCCTCAGACAACACAAGTCCATTCATTCATTTCTTTAGAACATCTGCATCTTCCGTGGAACTGTTAAGTAAACGCTTAGACAATCTCAGACAATCTTTCTAACACACACGACCAGCTAGGAACTTCAGTGTAATATTGGAAAACTGGATGTTGTTTTGTTCGGGGGATTCGTGAGTGAATCGCTACCCCCTATGTATTTCACTGAAATGTTCGGCTATTCAGTCATATAGTCATAACCGATCAGGACGTTCGTCTGGTTGAACTATAAATCTTTCCTCTCATTGCTTTTCTTTCGCTCTCTGTGTGCTGCACGACGCTTTCAGTGACCCTGACAAATTGATTTTAGAAGAGCAATTCACATAATCACCTACGCACAATATACTTTGACACCCACTCCTGGGGTACAGCGATTATGGTATTATGTTGCATTATGTTAGTGGGCAGAAGCAAATTTAGACATCTGACTTTATGAATGTTGTGGCGTGTAGTAGAAATAAAGAACTGCAGAACGGTTTCGGGTGCATAACGCGAAAGTTGAGGCGTTAGCAGTGCTGCGGGCTTGGCGTTTTCCCTACCAATCTCGAGCTCGTCGAATGACTTGAGTGTCTGAAAGTCTTGCTTTCTCAATGACATTCCAGTGTAAAGGGTGTTTTATAGAGAGAGAGAGAGAGACAAAGGAGAGGAAAGACAGGGAGGTTAGCCAGTGTAAGTCCCGGCTGGCTACCCTGTGCTGGGGAAAGGGGTAAAGGGAATAAAAGGAGAAAGAAGAAGAGGAAAAAAAATGGAAAAACAAAGAAAATTGACACAGTAACGCGAAACTACGCGCTACAACGTTCAGAGGCGGTCACACAATTGGCATGTCCTTAAAAACTTCAACAAAGCCCTTAAGGTTTTATAGAGCTATCGCTTCCTCTTCGGTACTCAAGTCCTTTCCGTATTTCTAAGCATATCTTCTAAGCATATTCGATCACTGGCGCAGCTGAGCTCGAAGCAGTGCACCTAGTGAAGAACCAGCGCCGGCACTCCGAACGCCGTGATGATAAACATAATCTGATTAACGCGACGCGGCAGCAGACATTCGCACCCACCATCGACTCACGAAGGGAAAAAGGTGAGGCGTGACCGTGACGTGATGCGCTGAGTGCAACACCATCTGGTGGTGTTTACAGGGAATCGAGCTTCGCGGCACGCTCTCTTATTTGCGAAAGCACCTCCTGGCGCCTCCCCCGTGTCTCTCCCCTCTCTCGCTCACCTTTTCCTTTAGCAGAGTAGAAACTTGGACCGGTTGGTGTGGCGTAGTTGAATTTCTGAATGACCAGCGCACAGATGAAATGCGGTCTCATTATTTTCTTCCTATTTCGTGTGAGCGCTTGTCTTCCAGAATTCCAACTCGCCTCTTTTACTTCGGGCCGCGCCAAAAGCGCGAAACTGAGCAACGAGATAAGAGAAGCTTACGCGCTTAAGTGTGTCATAGAGTTTACTATCCGAAAGCAACTCTCAGCGCATGAGATATGTACTAGGGGTGGCAGGGGACGCTGGGGATTAATTTTGACCACCGGTGGTTCTACCACGCGCACTCAAGCTAAGGCACGTAACCTTAACTGCTTTCGCAAGAAAAAGAATTGTGAATGGAATGTGTTGTAGCAGTATTTTCTCTGCGATGTATTAAATAACTAAAATCCCATTTTCTGGACTATCGTAAGCACCTGCTGTAAAGTCGGTTTTGCTGTGTGATTGCTGGTGCTCATCCGGACTTAATTGGTTCAAGTAAAGGGCTAGAATTTTAAAATAAGTTCGGACGTAAGATATTAAAAAAATATTCATTTAATGACGTACCCATAGATAGTACGCATCACGGAAAATACGGTAATCGCTGTAGTATAACTGCTGCTATAAATGCACTAGGTGGACCCTAGGTGACACAGTATGCAGTTCTCAGACAAGCCATTCAATGATTATATTGTGCTCATTGCAGCAAAAATTTTATCCGAAGGGAGTCGCATCTTCAATTTGTATTCGTCTGAACGCGAAAGTATAAGAGAAATTTCGAAGGTTAGAAAAAAAAAAGGAAGAAGAAGGCAGTACATAACGACAATGACACATGTTATGTGATTGTTCGTAGCTATAAAGGTTTTTTTATTATTACTTGAGTACCATCAGGGCCCGTAGGGCGTTACAGAAGGGAGTGGGAAGAATAAATAGGAAATAAAAAACACAAAGCAAATGTTAGGTAACATATTCAAGCGCATATTTAAAGTCACTGGAGTGTGTAATAGATACAATGGAGGTGGGCAAGTGGTTCCAATTATTAGAAGTTTGAGGAATGAAATGATGAAAGTGTTGGTTAGTGCGACAACGAGGAACAAGCACTTGATAACGATGGTGAATACGAGGTGATGTGAATGAAGGGTGGGAAAGTAACTCCTGCTTAAGGCTATTTATTTATTTAAAGACGTATGCATAGATAGTACGCATCACGGAAAATACGATATAGAACACCTTTTACACTGGAATGTCATAGAGACTGCATTTGTCTGAAACTTGCTGAATAATCCTTGCAAAAGCGCATAATAACGGGCTGTTTTATAGTCTTATGCAGCGCATACCAGCGATGTCGACGAAAAGCAGTTTGACCAGAGTAATGCAGCTACCAAACATAAATTAAAGGGCTCCGAAAAGGTTACAAAATATTGGCAGTTGCTTAACTCACCTATGCCAGGATATACGTAGCGAAAGCTAACACATGGCATGGTTAGCCTTGGTTGAACACCAATATCGATTGCAGAACACCAATATCGATTGCAAATCCAGGTTAGTCTGGTTGTCTAGCTATGTTGCCGCATTTAGCCAGTCGTTTGGCGCGCTGTTCGTCTGTTTCCTGGGCGATTCGTTTCCTCTTCATCTCGTTCCGATGTCGATTCCAGGGCTCCTCCTGCTTATCAGAATTGTCGCCGTCCATACTGCCGCCTCAACTGTGAACTGTGGTTGCGGCGCACGCGAGCTCCTTTTCAATCCTCCGACAGGTTATCAGGCATGTGACGCCGCTGGCGAAGCGAGTGGAGGCGAGAGCAACGACGAGGAACGCGGTGTGACGAGGAACGCGGTGTGACGTCATGTGCCTTCTCGGAGCATGGCCACGGCAAAATCGCAAGTTCGCCGCCAGTAAAGCTTTCGCTTTAAAAACGCACTTGCAGAAGGGAGTTCACTGCGGACACAAATTCTTTCCCCAGGGCCACGTTCAAAGCAAACGCTATCAATCGCGATCCGATATTTGGCTTCAGTCCAATTCTACCTGGGTTATAAAATCGGCTCATCGCTAGCCGTGTGCTCCAACGAGAAGGTTTGTTAACTTGCGGCTTTATAAAGCAAACACTGATGTTCACTAAAGCAAAAACAGCCCCATTGAGATTGTTTTTCTTTTTATGTTTTCTGTCAATACGTTTTCCTTGCTTCTCAGGTAATAAAGCTGTAAGTAGTATGTATTTGTGCTTGAAGAAAGACGAAGGCACGAAAGGACTACCGATAAAATAAAGTGGGAGGGAGGGGGAGGCGGGGTTGGCAGAAATAAAATCCAACCATTTGTGTTAGCCAAAAGGAAAAGTTTCATAAGATAAAAGTGTGCAGATGAAAGACAAGCACGACTAATGCGCCGACACAGAATGTAGCAAGCTGCTGCAGTAGACGCGCAGACTTGTCGTTTCGAGGCGTCGAAAGGGCTCCCTGTCGTCCTCTCGTACTGCGAGACAAGCAGCATGAGTAGGGTCATCTGCCCCCAGCCGTGTCTCAGAGAAGTGGCTGGTTGCCTAACATACTTAATATGATATAGAGCGGCCCACTTGTATAAGCCCAAGAATCACAAGATGAAGGAAAAAGAATCGCTTTGAAGGACGCTCACTTACCTTGGAACGTTATAGTTTCGAAAGTTGCTCAACAAAAGATGGTAGGTAAACAAGTGATCCTATTTGTGGCTGGCCATAGGGTTTCGGTTGCTTCTGATAAAACCGTACAAACAGCAAAGACGATAAAAGCGGGGAAAAAATGACCGAGTTTGAAAGTGAGGCTTCGAAGAGCTCCGGTTTGTCCGGGAATAATGGAATGGGGCACATCGAGCCAGGTCTTGCTTTCTTTCCATTTTCTTTCTGGCTCAGACAAAATTACTGCGTTCTATTTCAGCTCTAGAGAAAAAGGAAAGGAGAACAAAACTGAAGATAAAAATAGCAGTCCGAGTTGTTTAGCCTCCATGTGTATCACATACACATAAGTATGAGAGACAGACAGACAGACAGACAGACAGACAGACAGACAGACAGACAGACAGACAGACAGACAGACAGACAGACAGACAGACAGACAGACAGACAGACAGACAGACAGACAGACAGACAGACAGACAGACAGACAGACAGACAGACAGACAGACAGACAGACAGACAAAGTACTTTATTTACGAAGTCTTAATAAGCTTTGACCTAGGGCAGAGCTGTGGGCCACGAGTGACAAAAAATAGTTATAATAAAGAATAAAGTCTGAGAAAGAACACCAAAGGCTATTCCTACGACAATATATATAATTTCACCGCCTATGATGCGTGACAAGCCATGCACTCTAGGCGGTGATTTGTATAGTCAATTGGGAATGACATTCCTTTCAATTATACACCGTGTTGGCTGCGAGGAACTCAAAGAAAAAAAAAGAAATGCCCTCTAAGCAACTCGAGTCGAATCCCCAAAATTTCGCCGCTATAATGCAAGAATTCCTTTCGTTTGATTCTACTTTTTTCCAATCAGACAGCGAATCATATGGCAGGCAAATTCTTGTGTTAATGTGGGCTGAATTCCACTGGGACCATTGACGAAGCGCGCAAATGAAAATGAATGGAATAAGAACGTTTCATTATTCCAACCCTTTTCTTTCGTAACTGCTGTTTTCCATTTATTGCCCATCAGCCTTGGCTAGTAATATGCCCGCCATCACGATTAGCTGGCATCTCTTCTACACTGTAAATTAATGTGTACCCTAAAAGCTAATAAGCATGTATACGATATACAACTCACACCATTACACCCAAAAAGCGTGTAAGTGTGCGAGTGATAGATCAACTTACACCCCTACATAGTTTTAATTGTGTAAATTTTTTTCACTGTGTAACCAACATTTATAGCGCAAGCACTTATTTTGTGAATACGGGCCCTGACGCGTTTGCGTGTATCTATAATTGCTGTAACCCATCGCAGTAGCCTGCTGCTGCATGTCAGGGCGTTCAGTGTCATTGGCGATTATCAGCGCTCCCCTGTCAGACGAATGGAGACTGAGAAGCCTACCATCAACATCTAATCGTTGAAAAAGCACCAGCAATTCTTGCGTAGCTGTATCAGGATACGCTCTGATAACGCATATAAGTGGTACGCGGAAAGTGAGCTATGGTGTATGTGGCTTACTATCAGTGCTAGAAGATAACGCAGAAGAAAAACGTAATGTGCACTGGTTTTAACACTCCTTCGACAACTACTTTAATACATTGAAATCACTTATACTTTACAGACAACGGAGGTTTTTTAGAAAGGGTGTTATCATTTTAGGATGTTTCAAAATATTCAGAAATTTATTGTGTGAGGTTGCCGAAGATGAGTAGGCGCTATTTTGTTGCGTAAACTGAAATCCTCATATTTGCGCTTTGCTTTAACATATAATGCTCTTGAACGATATGTGAACAAACTTTGCCAAATTGAAAGTAAGAAGCTTCTTACTCTTCCGCACAAGCTAGATCTGCTCATCAAGTTTCAGCTACGACCAAACCACATTCTTTTTTCTCGGCACGCCCTTCGTTAATGAGACTCGAGACAATCCTTCCGTTACCTGCGTTCTTGAAATGTTTACCTCAGAGGCGCGCTGCAAATGCGAAGAAAGCTTGGCGGATCAAACACATACTTGTGCGTTGGAACCTTTGATGTGAACACGCCTTCATGAAACTTTAATCACCGGCACGTCTCAACCAAAGCACTTGCTATACACTTAGCGAACATAAAAAAGAAATTGAATTTCATCGACAATCCAGCCAAGACTGATTGCGTGTGGGACTCCAAGCGAAGCTGAGAGAGAGAGAGAGAGAGAGATAAAGAAAAAGAAAGCGAAATCCCAAAAACCCTTGAAGTCGAAGGCGAGGGTACGGGACCCTAATTCTTGTTTTCAAACACAAGTGTCAGTTTTTGTTTACATGTGCGCATGAATGCCGAGACGCGAGAGAAGCGACAATTTTCTTCTTGAGGACGTTGCGGCTTCTGTCAAGGCTTCCCGCCGTATCAGAAAAAAAAAAACAAAAACAAGAAACATCGCCGAGGTTCTCGTCGCCGACACTCGAGAGTCATTTGAGACGCATTAAGAGGGTCGCGTTCCGTTTCACTGCCGCGTGTGTCTCTATAGTAGTTTCGATGAACTTTCTTAAGAACTGGCCGCGCGCGCTCCGTTTCCAATTACCAGCCAGCCTCCCTCCCAGTGTGCCGAATGAGGTTTGCCGCCTCGAGAATGCAACGCGTGCTCGCTAGACGGCGCGACAAGTTAGCGGGCGGGCAAAGACGCGGCGTTTTCCGACTGTAAAAGCGTTACCTAGCCGGAATTCCAAAATAGCTGAGCAGCATGCGTGCCCGAGTTGAGAATTTGCGAGGCGAACGCGTAAGCTCATGGCGGCCCACGCAACCCCCGGGAGACAAGCGCCACCAAGAATGGCGCGATCTCGCTGCTCCGGAGACAATGGCGGAGCGGGGACTGTTCTTCGGCGCATTAGGGTAGCTCGAGTGGCGCGAGCGTTGCTATTTCTTTATTCTTTCTTGCTGTTTTCTTTCCTCTTTCTTTTTTTTCTTAACGAAACAGGACTGCAGTGAAAGGACTAGGATGGGACAGCTGGTTGCACAATCCGTATCATAATGTGTTGTGCCAGACTTCGCCTAAATGATGTTTATCTGAGCTGCGATGTGAATGCGATTACCTGGAGCTTCCAGAGCGAGAGCGCGTTCAACCGTTACAAAGTACATTTCGCCAAGGTTCTGCTATAAGATTGCTGCTTTTATTATCAATATTTTGATCTTTTCGCTCTATGCATGGTGGTGCTCGTAGCTTTTATTTGCTTTGTTCTTTTTTTCTTTCGCCTTAGCGGCGGGGTCTGGAATATGAGCTTCAAAATTCAATTTACCCTATCGGACGAGCAGGTAAGAGGATTTCCTTTTTACTCGCCCGAATTAGGCGCTCCAAAAGATAATTATTATCTTGCACTTTCGCCATCATTGTCGTATGTCCCTTCAACGGCTTCAGAAGCGTTCGACGCAAACACGTACTCAAAGGGGGGGGGGGGCAGGGGGGGGGCCCGGCCCCCCCCTCGATATTAGGCGGCATATCACCCCCCTCCCCCACTCCACGCTCCACGCCACCACTACTCACACACATTCCTAAAGCGCCGCCAAATCAATGTTGAGACTTTACCGCTATTTGGCGGTCAACGTTTTGCTGCCTTTTTCATTCCTTTTGAATGGCAGTAGTTATCAGCATCTCCTGGGATCTGAAGGCCAGTTTTCTCATCGATTCGGTGCCCGTGCGATTAAATCGAGATGCGTTCAGTTGTCACCACCTATTCAACGGTTACGCGCATTGCTGTTGCTTCGTTAGTTCAACGTTCTTTGTTTAGACTGATCCAGGGACGAGGAAAGGGATTCGGTTCGTAGTCAGCTGGTCTGTATGCACGAGAAACGAGTTGCGGCCGGAGAAAACGCCAGTTGCGTTTAACTTGTCCTTGTGCTTCTTTATTTCCTCGAGTGACGGCTCGCCGCGACGGCGGCGGATCCTCGGAACCATATACCGGCAATATAGCTTAGATATGGTGGAAAATAAGATAATGCGAAACAGCATCCATCATCAAACTTTGCAATAACCCTTAAGAGGAAGCTTTAGCTCGAGCCAAACTTGGACGCGGCCTATTCAAATACATATAAAACGCAAAAACGCTTTTTTGTGATAACCACTGGACCGATTTTAATAAGATGTGTTGCATTTCAGAGAAAAAGGCAAATTCTAGGGTCTGTTTGAAGCAGAATTTCGATTTATGGCCTGAATTTTCTGAAAAAGATTTTCAATAATTCGAAAGTTCGAAAAAGATAGACGCACGAAGTTTATAAATTAATATCTCTGCATGAAAAAGAGATACTGCAGTTCTGTAAACGGCACCCACAGATCATTCAAAGCGAACAAATCTGATACGTCAATTGATGTCTTATGTGAATTTGTTGCGTTGTCTACAAGGGTTCAGCAAAAGCTGTATTTCCATACTACTGCATGTTTTAGATTCATGTGTAACAATAAATGTTGTCCCCTTTAGATGAAACATCTGATGCAATTCACATAATTGCGATATTATTTTTCCTTGCTCACTTAGAGAGTTGTAAACTGGATAGTTTCGTCATCTGCAAATTTCAGATTTTTTTACAATCTTTTAATAAAAAATTGACGATCTGAATCAGAAATTGGGAAACAGCAGTCACTAGATTTTAAGTATGTCTTTTAAATGCAACAAACCTCGTCAAATTTGGTGCCGTGGTTGCCGAGTAAACGAATTCTCTTTTTACATGTGTTTAGATGAGAGCACCCGAGCTAAAGCTTCCTCTTAAACCCATAAGCAATATGACCGTCAACCATTACCTCGTCTGGTTTCCCCTAATGGTACACCACTTTTCGTGCAAAACTAGCAACTGGAAACAAGAGTCGCAAGCAGTTGAGAAATTAAGCGATCTCCTAACGGAGAGAGCCAAGGCAACACCCAAACAGGAAGAAAAAGCGAATAATAACAAATTTAGCCGTTGTTTATGAAAATCTTTATGCATCAATATCATTTTATTGAAAAAGGAAGTAGAGAAAACGCCACCGGAAGTGGAGAACAATTCCGTGTGTTTTGAAGGACGCTTCTACAGTTATCAGTCGAGCCGTCTGACGTAGCCACTTCTCTGCTGTGCCTATGTATAGGTGTTTTTCTAACCTTCCGCGGTGGGGGCAGTACGTCTATAACCGCAGCGTCCTGCGCTCTGCATGGTTATACGGGACTGGCGGCCACGCATTTTTTCGCAACTTCCCAAATAACAATACGAGTCGGTTGAGGCATTTGGTATAGCAGTAAACGAGGGATTCAAAAGAACTGTGATTGTTCCGCAAATGTATATTTCTCTATAATTCTTCCAGAGCTAATTCAAAAAACGCTGCTATAGTCGGATACAACTCAAGTCTGCAGTCAAGCCCCACACACGCCCTCATAACCACCAGCCACTGTTCCTCCGCGAGGCTGCAAATAATTCGTACTTCAAACTTCTCTTGTTACCCAACTCAGGCGGTAGCCACAAAAATAAAATTATTAGCGCGTAAATTTATACGCTTTTTCTCGCCTATTATAGTGGAATGGTGAATGCCAAATTCTTTAGTCAACTGAAATAAAATGTTTGCTTCGCTGCAACTATGCAGTATATTCATAGTGAAATATTTAGCGCGCACAGTTGACAAGGACAGAGTGAAGGGGGACACACGAGCGCTTCGCTCTGTCCTTGTCAATTGCGCGCGCTAAATATTTTACTATGAATTCGTGCCAACTAGCCCAACTATCAGTTCTGCTGCTATGCAGTATATTGTCAAGTTGCACTTCAGTTGGCAGTGAAGTTTCACGAGTATGACGAGCTCGGCAGTGAACTGAACTCTACCGCAGACTTTTGAAGATTTAAATAATTAATTATGCAGTTATACGTGCCGAAACCATGAGGCATGCCGTAGTGGGGTACTCCGGACCACCTGGGGTTCTTTATCGTGCACCTAAATCTAAGTACATGGGTGTTTTCGCATTTCGCCCCAACCGAAAATGCGGCCGCTGTGGCCGGGATTCGATCCCGCGACCTCGTGCTTCGCAGCCCAACATCATAGCCACTAAGCAACCATGGCAGGTAGACTTTTGAAGAGTGAAATGCTCAGACTCCATACACTTTGTCCATGCCTGTTGCACACCTCATTCTTTCCGTCGATGAAAAGACTCGTCAAGAACAGTAGACGCTCCGGAGGTATAACGTACGACGCCATTTTGAAAAGACCGCATGGCGATTTTGTTTGCTTCTGTGATTGGCTGGCGGAGTAACACAACCCCGCGTGAGCCGTTTGCCTTGGTTGTCAACTGCTGTTTTTTTAAGTTGTATGCTACCATAGAAATCTTCATTTTACACTTTCGCTTTTTTAATTGTTCTTGGCAGTGTTCTTCCTGCGCTTCTTTCCTGCACGAGTCCATTTTATGTGGTTCCTTGTTTGCCTAGCAAAGGAGAGGTGTATCTCACAGGCGTACCTGTAAGATACACCTTATTTCATTCCGCTTTTGCGGGTTTACACGTCTTTATGGCGAATGGCGGGCGTTATAAACACTTGTACTTGTAAAGTACCCCCGCTCCATTTGCACGGAAAAGTTACCTTGGGTTGGGACCCCCCCCCCCCTCCCCTCCGAAAAAAATCCTGGGTACGTGCCTGGTTCGACGTGGACCCTGTATAGACTGTAATACAGCAAGTGGGGCGAGTCGGTTCCCGTTCATAATGAATTTTAGGAGCGCCACAGAGAGACAAACAACAAGTACAATAACAACGACAACAACAACAAAAACAGGACGAGCGTCCCGCTGATGCGGTGGTGTTACTTTCACATTCTGTTAGGGTGAAAAAAAATTTTTGTGGTGCTTTTGGTCGCGTGAAGTTTCTCGGTGGGCGAGACCAATAGACAATGCCGATATTTCAAAAGTTAAATTTAAGAAATTAATTTCAAATGTTAAGCTCCATGCGAGAACCATCAGAAAGCGAAATAGCTAATTGTCACCCTAGTCGTCTGGTCTTATTTTTTACTGTGTTTGTTTATCCCTTTAAGTTACAAAATATGGCCAGCTGCCGGCAATTATGTCAAAGCTGCAAAATTTTGTTTCAAGGCGCCGCGACTCTACTGAAAGAAAGGAAACGTGGTATAACGAAGCTTTGTGAAATTTTAATGGGTCACTGTAATCACATCGTAATTAAATTGTGATTTAGAAAAAAATTGACAATAGTGCTTTTGTTTCATAAAAGGAAACATCTCGTCTTCTAAAAGCGCCCCCAGAAGCTAGTTTTTGACTGCAAGCATAAAAAAACAAACATTATTTTGCAGTTGCTGACACAATGTGGCATGTCAAACATAGCCTCAAACATAAAAGGGCCTTCCATAAACAAGGTATTTTGCAGTAATACTCAGAACAACAGAAATTAGGCCACATTTCATTGCGCAGTGTGTTCAAGTAACCATTAGTTCAATGGCCATAGTATTTTCCCTGGCACCATTGGACAGGACTGGCAAGAAGTCCCGCGCACAAATTTGCACACCTTGGCAGAAGAAGTTACGCGCATGAAGCAGAACGCAACTTAGATACGGCGCTGTAGAAGTGCTATTTGTCTTGTAATTATCGCCGTGAACATGACTCTCATAATCATCAAGAAGAGTTCGTGTATAATTAGCAATGAGCGTGTGATTGGCATTTGTTTGCGTTTCCGTACATAGTTTCACCGGTGAAGGTTTTATGTGGCAATATACATATATTCCCGACACACACACACATTCACAAAAGAGCAAGCAAGCTGCTACAATGAGAGAAAAGGTTAGGAGGGCTATGTAAGGGTCGCCAAGAAAGCTTCATGCAAAGCCACTTTTCTGCGCCAAATCACTTCTTCGTGACGCACCGTAGAACGCCAATGACTTGCTCAGACTAGTCGTTGTGTTTGTGATCAGATAAACAGTGAAAATGTACTGCACAAAAATTTAAAAGGCAATGTGACAATCTTTGTCAGCCTTGCTTTTAGAGCAACACCTTGAATGTATGGAAAGATGCAAACAGCACCGTGCGGATGACTGCTATTGATCTTGATTGCAATGTAGCCATCTAGGTGACATACCAATAATGGTGTTCAACCGGACGATTGTTTACGTGTGCGTGTGTGCGTGTGCGTGTGCGCGTGTGCGCGTGTGTGCGCGTGCGCGTGTGCGCGTGTGTGTGTGTGTGTGTGTGTGTGTGTGTGTGTGTGTGTGTGTGTGTGTGTGTGTGTGTGTGTGTGTGTGTGTGTGTGTGCGTGTGCGTGTGCGTGTGCGCGTGTGCGCGTGCGCGTGTGTGCGTGTGTGCGTGTGTGTGTGTGTGCGTGTGTGCGTGTGTGCGTGTGCGTGTGTGCGTGTGTGTGTGCGTGTGTGCGTGTGTGTGTGTGTGTGTGTGTGTGTGTGTGTGCGTGTGTGTGTGTGTGTGTGTGTGTGTGTGTGTGTGTGAAAGCGACGCTTTCTTTGCGAATTACTCCGCGATTTTATGTGTAGTCATTGGACGTTTCTGTCGGTAGAAGCTGCCGCTCATGTAGTTTATATAACCGACTCTAAAGGAGAAGCTCGCCATAGCGGTCATGCATTTGAATGGGCAACCGCAAGAGCGCCTCCATGTGGCTACTCTGTGCGGGCGCGCAGGCGCAGACGACGATCCACGATTGAGACGAGATGAGCAATCGCGGGATCGTGAGCATCCTTCAGTACGGTGGCGCCATCTAGTTAAGGTGCCTGCAAAGGTATTCTTTCAGACAATGTAAAATTTACATTAAAATTTTATAAATAGCCGTCGGATCTACCTGAACAACACACGGAATGAACTTTACACATTGTTCATATGTAATTGCTATTCGTAAACGTTTATTTTTGCTTCGTATTTCGGATATATTTAGTATACACATCTTCCGTATACGAACTCTACGCTGCCGCGGTCGTGATGCCGCAGGCGCTTCCACCAGCAAGCGTGGAGGGTTTAGTAACGTGACGCAAAGCTCGGTTCCCTGAGCTACCACCTGGTGGTGTCGCCCTGACTGTTTCCTTGCGTCAGGCGTTTGAGTCTGCGTTGCGTTTTCGCTCGAGCTAAACAGTGCATGCGGTTCCAGTTGACAGTGATCCTGGCTCTGTGTCAGGAACGCTATTGGTCGTGTACTCTGACTAACGTCCGGTGCAGAGACGCCCAAAATCTAGAGAACACAATGGTATCCCAGGGTTCCCTCGAGAATATCGCCCCTGAATAAAATTTACCATTGCTCAGACTTTCCCCTTCCACACAAGAAGTTAAATAGAGCGCAGGCATTGACCCTCAGATTATTGCAAACAGACTCGTATCCCAGCCCAGCTTTATTTCACAAGCTTTATCCCGACACCTATGCCACTGATTATTGCAGGCACTGCAACGACATCGCTAGCCTAGACCATATGCTCTGGCGTTGCCCCTCGTTACGGGGCACAGAACAAATCAATGAGGAGAAGTGGCTCTCCGCTATCAAGAGCCCCGATGCCGGGGCGCAACTATGGGCTATCCAGAGGGCCCACGATGCGGCGGTCGGGCATGGCCTGACTGTCCCAACGTGGGAGCGGCCCGCAGCGCACTGAGTCGCGTACCTCAGGACCTTCATTAAAGTTTTGCATCCATCCATCCATCCATTGCTCTGCAAGGTACACCATCGCGGCTGATGACGTTTGTGGGCAGGTTACGGGACATGTTCATGACATAAAACTGCTGCACGCTTCTTATCGTGATGCACCTTTCTGCTTTGTCGGCTCATCAATGCTTCGCTTACACCGATTCTCACAGCGCGCGGGATCTGTAATTTTCTATATTTTTACATATATCTTTTTTCTATCCTCTCTCCGGCCATCATTTCTGCGATGTCAATGCACGGTAGGAAACTGGAAACTATCATCTCGTTAACCTTCTCGCCTTTTCTCTGTTTCTCTCTCTTGTGCTCTTGCGACCGGGCAAATCCATCCTTAGCTTTATTTTCGTTTCCCATGTTCGAGCGTGACGTCACCAGAAGATGTGATTTTACAGCTACATCGCGATACGCATCTCATAACTTTTCCATGAAGATAAACAAATACTCGTCACAGGCAACAAAAAGATTAACAAAGCTTATGACGCTATGATACCCACACGGGTCCCTTGTTCACAAAGACGAGAAAGGCTGGGCTGTGCCTTATATGCTTAATAAATGGCGCGTTGTGCTGGTGTAAGTCTCAAGTAGGTAGGCACGTGTCTGATTAAACGTATGAGGTGTGGATTGAATTGTGGATCACCACGAAAGAATCACTGTCATAACGCCTTCTTTTAGAACCTTTATTAATTCATTTTAACCTGCCATTTAAGTGAGTCATTGGGTTTGTTAAACACGTAACAGAGAAATATATCTGATGCAGAAATTACTTTTGACCGGTTTAGTTATTGCGCGAAGATGACCACGTTTAAGCACGACACTGCTTGTGAAAAAATACTATATACTGTTGAAGATGTGTCGTTGCGTGGCAAAGCGCTCCTTAAGTTACGGAGAGAAAAGAAATCCACTATTGGATTGCACTAATATGTGCTGTTTGCAGTGCCATAGATGACGTAAATTCGCAAGGAACGTGGTCTTTTCTAGGTTCATTAATGTGCACGAAGGCGCAGTAATCCATGGGAGTGGCGACAAGTAGCGTGTTTAGATGCGCATAATCAAATTTTGTTTATTCATTTCTTTTTGTGCGTAAAAAATTACACCCAAGTGTATAGGCAAGGTATGCATCTGCTTTTGTATAAGTATATCTTGAAATAGCGGGAGGAACAGCAACGTTGTTAGTTGATTCTGCTGGTGTTGTGCAGTTGAACAGGGAATGTAATCTATTGCGTTAGGGGTCGAATGTCAGTAACGGCACACTTTATTTTTATAACGTCAATTTCGTTTCATTTTATCGCGAATATGAACTCCCACTTATTCTCCCTCTATGTGATTAAGTGTTCGTATTAAAGAAACAACCTGATACTTCTGCTGATCTGTTTCTCGTTTTCCCAATCTGTTCGCTAAAAGCTTTACTTACTAAAGAAAAATCTAGCCTCTCGACCATCTTCATTCATCGCGCAATGCTGGGATTTGCGAAATTTCACAGGAACGTAAAAGAGGTATATCGCACTAAATTGGTACGTCACAGTTCTGAGACTAAAACAGGCAAGTTGGACTTTAATATCACCATACCAGTGCCCGGTGACGCCCAATCCTTGGACAGAGACTGCAGATCTCTAGCGAATGTCCGCGGTGCGCGAACAAAAAGAGAATTATGATTTCTTCGGAAGTGAGCGAAGAGCCGACCTGGGAACATTTTGCTACCCATCAGTGCACAAGGCAAGACTGAAACCGTTAAGCACTGAGAAATTCATGCTGGCACCATTGATCCTGGGTTTCGGGATCACAGCATAAAAAAAATGTAGGCCTTACCTATTTTTGCGTCGATTATATTACTCCTTGTCCTTCAAACAAATAAAGATGACTATTTAACCGAATCCATGTCGTGAGTTGCGTTCTCCTGACGTAAACAAGGGAAATAATTTGAAAGGTCGCTTACCGAACCCTATCTTGCGCTTCTTGCCTGCACACTGGGGTCTATGTGGGTGCGGGCCTAGCTTTGAAAAAAAAAAAATGTATAGAAGAGTAATATTTTGTAACGCAGTAAGAGTAGACATATGCCGCTAGTCACTGAGGTCTTGTGCCTTGATGGTTGATATTAGCTCACACTTCATTTACATGTTTTCTTTTCTTACTGCCTGCCGCACGCGCGTCGTTAATATATATATATGGGTCCCTCCTACACAGCGCGATATATTTTTGGACATGTATATCAAAGCAGTACAACGAGACGTTCTGCAACTGTATCAAAAACAAGCACCCTTCCGCCGTAATTTGTCCGCCAGCGAAATGAAAGCACTAGATACCCTGTCCTCTCGCAAAGACATCGTCATTAAGCCTGCTGACAAAGGTGGTGCCGTTGTCATAATGAACAAGTCCGATTACGCCGCAGAGGCCCACAGACAGCTAGCAGACGCGACGTTTTATAAACGCCTTGATCATGACCCCACTGAGCAATATAAATCTCTGATCAAAAGCACAGTGCTAGATCTCGTCAAGAAGAAAAAGGTGCCTGACAATGCGGTTCATTCTCTAATTCCACTAAGTCCTGTTGCTGGTCGTTTTTTACCTTTTACCTAAAATACATAAGATAAACAACCCAGGTCGTCCCATCATTTCTGGTATAGGTACAGTCACAGAAAATTTGTCCAGCTACGTAGATTCCCTGATTAGTAATATCCCAGCTACGTTTGCCTCTTACGTAAGAGACACTACCCACTTCCTGCCGGATATAATCGATCTCATTATTCCTCAAGGTTCTCTTTTGGTCACACTTGATGTAGCATCTATGTATACTAACATTCCACATTCTGATGGCATCATCGCAGTCGTCAATTGCTACGAATGTGTATCACCCGAGAAACTCATCGATAGCGACACATTGGCAACTTTGCTAGCCCTTATTTTAGAACTAATTAACTAGGAATTTGAAGGACAGCACTATGTGCAAGTTAGTGGGACGTCTATGGGTACGCGAATTGGCCTAAACTACGCCAATATATTGATGGGTCAGCTAGAAGATAAATTTTTGCTAACCAGGACGTTAAAACCTTTTTATTACAAACGTTACATTGACGATGTTTTTCTGATTTGGCCTCATGGGGAACAGGAACTGCTTTCTTTCATATCTGACTTTAACAATGTCCATCCATCCATATCATTTTCTCACACGTATTCTGCATCTACTATTAACTTCCTTGACGTCAGCGTTTCAGTACTAAATGATAAACTATCTACTGCCCTATACAAAAAGCCGACAGATAGATGTCAATATTTGCACTTCGATAGCAGTCACGTTAAACATTGCAAGACTAGCATTCCTTATAGCCAAGCCTCACGTTTTAAAAGAATTTGTTCTGAGCAATCAGAGTTTCAAAAGAATTGCGGTACCCTAAAAAACGCTTTAGCCAAACAAAATTACCCACCACAATTAATTGACGATGCAATAAAACGCGCAGACGTGCATGACCGAAGGACGCTTCTTTGCATTAAGAACAAACCGACTCCCTCACCCCAGACAAATTTTGTCCTAACCCACACTGCGTCAGTCTCAAGTGTTTCGCATGTATTAAAGAAACACCACAATATTCTAATGCAAAGTGAACGCCTCAAAACCATATTCTCTGATCCGCCTAAAGCAGTATACCGTAAAGCTAGAAATATTCGAGATATACTAGCATCATCATCTAAGACTGCCCTGATGCCATCGGATGCCATCCTTGTCGAAAACCGCGATGTAAAGTATGCCCCTACATGGTCACATCGCAACAGGTTACTAGTACGTCTTCAAACTTTTGTTTAAAAATCAAAGGCGATTTCGACTGCGACACAAAAAACGTAATATACATGCTTGAATGTACACTCTGCAAAAAACGGTACATCGGACAAACAGAAGGGCCTTTCAGATTCCGCTTTAACAATAATAAATCCCACGCTAACACGTTGCCCAACCTGCCCATCTCAAGACACGTGCATCTTCCTGACCACTCATTTGATAAACTGAGAGTCACGTTGCTTGAGTCTGGATTTCGTTCAAATTATGATAGAGAAGCCCGCGAATCCTTCCTTATCTATAAGTTTGATACCGTCGCGTGTGGTATGAATGAATGTGTAGCAAAATTGAGTTGCCTGTCTTTGTAGCCCGTCACTTGCCCCTTCTTCTACTAGTACGTCGCTATTCCCCTTTTTCTGTGTCTGTGTTTGCTTGATAACATAGTACATTGAGCACGTTTTGTTGTCACGTGGTGATTGGTTTATTACAATTAATTTCGATGCGTTCTTATGCTTTGTATTTTAGACGATATGTTTGCAATCGCCATCGGTCTATACACGTGTCAGCTATCCTTTGAACGATTCGGATGCATTTTGTTCGCCCATTTTATTCGTTTTTCATGTAAGCGTATCTTCATTTGGTTGATAGGCACATGTATATTAACGGTACTGACACCATGCAATGTATTCTGATGAAGGCCGGACCCCGGCCGAAACGTCAATAAACCGCTTCATACGCGCGTCTGCTTCACTGTGCATATATATATATATATATATATATATATATATATATTCTTTGTTCATTTATTTATTTTACCCTCAGGGTTTGCACATTACAGAGGGGAGGGGCATATTACAGATGAAAATTGAAAAAACAGTTGATACAATAACAATAAGAAGCATGAACAATCACCAGCTTAATACAAAAATGAACTGAAACAGCCGCAACCAAGATAAAGCTGAGTAATTTGAACATCTAAAACTAAACAACAATAAGCAAAAAACAGAAGAACAAATTTAATACAAATAATTAAGCAATGTTAAGCATTTTATTCAAGAAATCCTTAAAGCACGTTGTATCCGTGATAGCTGTAGCTCCTTCTGGCAGCTGATTCCATTCGGATGTGGTTCTAGGTAAAAATGCATGTGAATAGGTTACAGTTCTACAACAAGAAACAAACTTTTTGGAGGTGGTCAATTCTAGATGAAATGAAAGGAGGGGATTTAATGAACTGATCGCGGAGATAATTGTTGTGATAGTAAATTTTATGAAAAAGAGTGAACCGGGCTATTTTACTCCGAATTGTAAGTTCTGGAAGGTTAAGTAGTGACTTCCTCAAGGTAACACTGGCTGCGCGGTCATAATTGGATAAGATGCACTCTTTCAAGTTCGTTTATCAGTGTGGTACCACCTGGATCCCAGATAGATGATGCGTATTCAAGTGACGGACGAATGTAAGTCGGGTAGAGAAGCTCTTTATGTGACGGGGGTGCCATATAGAAGTTTCTTCAAAAGTACCCAAGTGATCGGTTAGCTTTGGTGACGATGTGCCTCGCATGATGGTTCCATGATAGGTTACTACAAATGTTAACACTAAGATGTTTGTAAGATGAAACAGACTCAAGCGGCGTGTTATCAAGATGATAGTGTGGTAATGCTAATAAGGTGGCAGATACGCGCATTGATTTGCATTTCAAAATGTTCAATTTCATATATATATATATATATATATATATATATATATATATATATATATATATATATATATATGATAAAATTTCTCAATCAGAATTAACTTTTATAGGGCTCCTCACTGGGTCTGGCCACCTAGAGCTGACAAGCGGAGAGCATACAGTGAGCGCTAGTGATAATATTTGCCAAGAATGACATCGCTACGCGCCGCGGAGAGGTCTGAAATTTCAATCCGAAGGTAGTTTTCCCTTTCCCTCGCGGCGACCACGCTCCAATCGGGACGGTGACGTATACGTGCCCTTGCGCCTACATACTCGTGTCTTCAGTGTGACGTCTCTCGTGGCGACTCGTGACTTTGTGAGAATTATTCAAGACAACATCTGTTATTTATGTGATCCGTTTGATCTGCTTGCCGCGCTATACTGTTTCTACGAAGGACAAAAACGAGACTGACACACATGTGCGCAAACTTTCAACTGTTTATTATTCACTAGCACACGTCAAATATATACACGAAGGGTGACTGTAAATAAAAAGAAAACGAGATGAAAGACGAAAAAGAAGCCAATCTACACACATCTGATTTGACTATGGCAAATATGGCTTGACCTAACATCCGTCTACGAATTTAAAAGCTGCTTCTCCCGAGCCATATTTGAGCATAAAGAACGCTTCCAAAATTTCGCGTGCTTTTTTTTTTCACGCCTTGGTTTCTGTGAAGATTATTTACGTTTATTTACAGTCACCCTTCGTGTATGTATTTGACGTGCGCTAGCGAATAATAAACAGTTGAAAGTTTGCGCACATGTGCGTCTGCCTCCATTTTGTAATTCGTATAAACAGTATAGCGAAGCAAGCAGAACGATGCCATACCAACTAGCCCCATGCCGAAAGCTTCATTGAACTGTTTGAACTGAATTGAAATTTAGAGACATAATGAAACACACGAACGGAATGTCTGCGTGTTTCTTTTTGTTTTACTTCGCACCAAAGCAAGAGAGATGTACTTACTTCCGCTTCGTCTGATTGCTGCCGCGGTCGTGCAGTCAGGTGCGCAGGTACCGAAACTATGCAATTTTCTACCGTGTTCCAGCGCCGTCATCATGCGCTGCGATCCGCTTGTTCTGCCTCAGTATTCATGTAGCACTGAATCATACCGATATTCATGTGTCCTTGTGCACAGCGCGCAAAATCGCGCGCTGCGCGAACGAGACCACAGCTCGTGCGCCACGCTGTCAGAAAAAGTGCGCAGCGCCAAAAAAAAAAAAAAAAAAGCGAGGAGGTGCAGAAAAAAAAAAAAGTGAAGGCGGGGCCCGTGACGTATGTGTCACGCGATCCTCGAGGTCCGGTATGGGACAACGCAGGAAAATTTCGCTTGCGAAGGTTAGACGGGGCGAGTGGAGAGTGTCTTGCTTGGCAGTGGAGCTCGCCTCCTGAAGTCATGGGTTCGCGGCACTGAAATATTTCTATCTGGGCTATTAATGAGCCGATTTGAAAAACTTTTCTGCAGAACGCTCCCTAGAGGACACGTAACAACTTTCAGCGTATAAGCGAAATTTGCTATGGGGCCTGGTGAGGGGCACTTTAGGATAGCGCATTCTTTGCGTTTCCGCTGTCCTTCGTCCTTTCTGCGATACTTCTAGTCTTCCGAAAACAATTTCATCCAATATATTATACAATGATGGAGAGCATTATTTCTTGCCGAGGTCATTGTGATGAAGAACACGCACACACCGTAGCGGCGACGGCCTGGTACTACTCCCGGAAAAAAAAAAAAACCTTTCTATTATCGAAACATCCGGACACGTTACATTCCGGAATCGCGAAATGTGCCTTGCTCATAGCTGCTCGCGGCAAAGCAATATAGTGTAAAATGCCACCTTGTTTTTTTACAACTTTTTTTCATCATTCTTCTCACTAGGCTGGCCGAAGAATTTCTGCATTCAGGGCTTTTCTTGACACACAAAGCGCTCGGAGCCCTAATTATTTGAGCTATCACACTAAATAAATACAGAAAACAAAAACTTTACACACCTTAAGCCCACATTTACTTGAAGATTACTAAAGTTCCGTGTTTCTGAAGGTAACTGAAGGTAACGTGTTTCTGAAGCGTATAGGTAATTACCGACTTGCTCGGCAAATGTACCAGGAGCTCCAAAGGATACCTTCCAGCTTCAACATCAAAGACGCCATTATAATGTCAGGAAGTGATGTCCTCGACCTCTATTCCAAAAAAGACACACAATAGCGGTGCTGACGTAGGTTAATTTCACTTTGGTATCATGCAAAAATCAAAATTTCTGGCTTTTGCTAAGAATGACGCATCACCTTAATGAGACTCTTAATTAGCTTTCTCGCTGGCCGCTGCAAGCTCTTTGAAAGCGTTATTGATAAAGGAATACGTGTAAAGCCTCGGGAACAACCCACTACGTAAATAATATTTTTGCCAGTTACGATGTGCTTCACTCTTTCGCGAAAATTGTTTTTGCTTGTTATCAGCGCTTACGGCGTCGATATTTATAAAAAGATATTGTCATTTGGAGATTTTCAGTGAGCTCCGGACTGTGATGCGTTTCTGAAGTCTACAAGGTAGAAATTCGTGCTAGATAGTATCAGTTGCAGTCTAAGCCATGGATTCTAAACAGAGATAGGGGATATGACGTCTATGAAGCTGTCTGCAGGTAAAGCGCACTACAGACATTAGCAGGTGTATTGTAAACTGCTGTGACCCGCATGATTTTGTTCGCTGTCGTCCCAAGCTGTCCAGATTATTACTTTCATTCTGCTGAGCTAATGAAATACGTATGTTACCTGAATTTGTACGTTTATTGGGTCGTAGGTTTTACTTGAATATGTTGTAAAGCGTGCACGCAAATATCTGATGTAGTTGTTCCATGAAGTTGTTTACTACATTGTTTCCCTCTTCCGTTCTTTGAAGGAACCTCGAGAAGCATATAAATAATGAGATGTCTACGCACTTGCGTGCCTGGAATGCAACGCTCCCAGACGTCGTGTTAAGGATGAAACCTCTATGCAGCCGTGACCATTTTGGGTTATTTGGTATGTATTTTGGTAGCTCGCGCTTTGTCTTTCTTCTTCTTTCTTATACCTGTGTACGTGAGCTACAATCATCCTGTAAGCAGGCTGGCAGCAGAGAAGCGATCGGTTCAAGAATCCACTGTGGTTAAAAGAAGAAAAAAACACTACGCTCTGGGGTTTGATGCGCCAAAACTCCGATATGATTGTGAGGCACGCCGTAGTGTGAAATTCCGGATTAAATTTGACCGCCTAGGGTTCTTTAGTGGACGCCTAAATGCAGGAACACGAGTGTTCTTGCATTTTACCCCCATCGAAATGTAGCCACCGCGGCCCGGATCGAACCCGCTACCTATGCCTCAGCAGTGCAACGCCGTACCCACTATGCTACCTCGGCGGGTCACCGTGATAAGCCATGTTGTTACATCAGCAATCTAACTTGCCTGTGACGACGCAATGCCGCTACAGTCACAAGATATAAGCGGTAGGGTGAGACCGAGAAGCCAAATGACAGCGCCTTGTCCGCTTCCTTTGTTCGTAGTGTGCGGACGTCTTTTGCCACCACATTTACTGCAAGAAAGGTGGCTGGCTGTACAGGCGGCTCACATGGGTGATCATCGTTTCACGCACGGGGCATACGATGAAGCACCAATCTCAACCATAACAACGCGCTTGTGGATTCGTGCGATTTGGAGACACATTAAGCTTCAGACAGGGGTGCACAGGGGGGATTGAGGCTCCTTCCTGAGCAAGAACAAGGCTTCTAAGGAACCAAGCGGTGAATGGTGCCAGTGTTGGAAAGCACCATTTAAGGTCACGTTGAGACTGGAGGCTACTGCTGCGCGTAGTACAGTCGCGCACGTTTCAACAGCTTAAGAAAACTCATTTTAGTGCTCACATCTGCGGTCGCAACATGTATGCCGTCTTCTGCATGGAGTCCAAGAATAACTGAACCCACGTTAAGCACATATGCATTCAAAGGTCGACACGCACTCCCGCTGCGCTATGCGTGGATCATAGATAAAGGAACGCAAATATGAAACATCATTTTGAAGTCTCACCACATTATGTTGTGTAAACATAACGTGCATATGATTGAATACTACATGTGCTAAAGTCTACACCATGGTCTCCGGCATGATGAGCTCTCAGGTGCGCACTGAATTTACACATAGAGAGGTTTACCGCTGGAGGCTATACGCATCAAGTGCGGGAATGAGACTGTGTTGACAACGCGGCGACTGACACCCAGGAATGTTGAAATATAGCCGGCTCCTGGCTGAGATTCAAACAGTTCGCGGTCACTGGCATGGGTCGATGCTCTTAGACGTCTTGTGAAGGAATTATGCCTTTACATATCCACCTTCCACGCTCGGGTGCAACTTTTAATGCCTATGTCTTGCGCTTTTCTTCTTAGGGTCCTTTGTCGATTCACATTTAGATGCGCCTGCAGGGCCAACAGAAGGGATAACTTCTAAAGTCTGCGGCAGATGGAAAAAAGCCCCTTAGTCAGGGAATATATAGAGCGTTGAGCGGAGCAACATGCAATACCATAAAAGGAAAATGAGCTGTAGCAGGCAAGGTGACGTATTAAATTGGTTACCGTGAATGCAAAACAGAGTTAACTTCACTGAACAAAAGCCCGATAGCCAATATGGCATGACAATGGGCACACCGCTCAACTAATATACTGCCAAGACAGAAGTACAAAAGCTTGCTACGCAGAAATCTCTGTGTTCCCTTAAGGACCACAAAGAACACTTAGTTTATCATTTTCGTCAGTTTTTCTTTCTCTCTTCTCTTTTTTTTTTTTACTCAGTAGGTCACAGTAGTGCAATACTAGAATCCTTTTGCCAAAATTATGCGAAACAAAATCGTCGCTGGCGAGCCGAAGGATACAGTTAGGCGAAGACGTTGAGCTCTTTATCCCGCCAAGTCTTCGGCTCTCATTTTCTCGTACGACCTCCAATGCATACATGAGATGAAATGTGCTGATACAGTACGCTGCTTCATGTCGATTGTTATCTCTATGACCCATTTGAAAGCGGGCTACTGTAAACTATGACAAAACACCAGGGATATGCTAACATTTGCTTTAAAAATCTGGTTTCCTGCTTTAACTTACCATATATGAAACTCAATGTTAACGTTTTGTAATTAAATTGCTATGTCTACCGACATCTTTACGAGCTCGGCTAATAACGATTGCTGACGAAAAATGTGGCTTGCATGTTTTCCAATATCAAGTTCCTATTCAGATCTCGAAGTAGCCAATAGTGAGTAATTTATTTGATTCGTGTCCTGTTTGCGTTTTGTCCCGACGTTTAAGTACCCAGTGATTAACACACAACTATCCATAGCCGTCGCGAAGAAGAATATGATTACATTTCAAAGAACCGAAACTATGCAGTCGACAAGAAATAAATATTTATTTTCCACTGCGAAAGGTAGGCGCCAGAGGAGGCTTCTCAGTGCACGCAAGCGGACGCATAAATCACTCGTAATTTTGAACTAGTGCTTTCGACCACCGCTAACAAAACTAAATCAAGCGAACATAGAAGCGACGCACAGGAAGCTATGGTTGAAAATGTTAATAGACGTTGCCACGCTCAGGTAGCTATTTCTTGCATACACAGTGGACCATAGGATACACAGTGGAATGAAAAAACAAAAACAAAAAGTGGGCAGCAGCGCTAGACAGCGTGCAATTCCTGAGGCGCGTAGGATTTACTGTAGTCGCTGCGCGATATGACCCTACATTAGCCCTTACTGTGCGAGGTTTCCCTTGATCGCGGGAGCCTTAAAGACAGCTTTTGCTTCTATCGTGGAAGCGGTGCATGGTCTATGCTCGTTATGTATGGCCAGCGAGCCCACCGGTAAAGTCTAGCCAATGAGCCACAGGTGCTCGTGAGATCGCGAGAAATTATGACGGCTGGGCCTGCTTTTGTCGATGGCTAACCACGCAGCCTAGCAGGAGCTTCTGGAGCCGCCCACAAGTACGGGGTTTCCTAAATGGGCAAACCAGAAGCCCGCACCCTAAATAGGTTGCCAGATGACTTCCGACGGTGGCCTGCTCTGGCACCTAACACTTTGCTTGCGAACAGCACAAATCTTGCTCGCATCGGTCGTGCCTTAGGTTTAGAGCTATTCAGATATTACTGGATCGCGTGCAGTTTGCTAGCGTTTACAGCCTGGCTCTTCGCCTACCAGATGTGCCAGTCAATGAGGTCACAGAAGGTTGCTTACCTTACGCTGTTTTTATCTTTTAGTTCGTCTGTACGCCGATGCGCAACTCTGAGGCCCGAAGGTCGCACATTGTTTAAAAATTGTGGGGAAATCAGCACAGCATTTGGTTCGCAAGTACCCTTTTCCACTGGGCGACCTTCTTCTTTAATGATATGTCCAGTATTGGGATCGGCTGAAATTTTTTCTTACGAATAACATTAATGTAAGAGATATTTGTGAATACGGCACTGATTTTGCATATTTCGAATAATTTACCTCATATCGACGCTGCAAGACATTCACTCGAAACACCAATACGCCTGTGCTGCAACATATGATGTTCAGGCTCGTTGAAGTATGTAAATCATGATGCATAAAGTGCAGATAATTTTCCCTGAGCATTTGAAATTAAAATGTCCTCTTTATCACACCACAGCTCTGCCGTTCTTAATTTTGCGTCGTCACACTTTCGACTTATATCAAAGCAACGCGTGAATGACACCAACTGCTCAATCAGAAATCTCCACTTATAGTCGATATTCGCACGCTCGCATAATGGTGCAGACAGCTTTACTTCTAGCTCTTATTTTTTTTTTCTATGCAGCCCTTTGTTGTCTGCCCACTTCGCGGAGTACCAAATCAGACGTTTGTATTGCTAACCACGCTACCTTCCCCTTCACCACTTTCTCACTCTTTGCACGGACTGACTCACGTAGTTCAATGAACACAGAACGTAACTGGGCGGATAAATATTTTAATATTATTCCATTGGGAAATGTGATAGTATATGAACAAGTTCAGACGCACCGCGTTGTCAACTCTACGAAGATTGTTACTCATCATCATAATGATAGGTGACAGTTACGGCGTCAACTTCAACACGGAGATGCAGTTATATATAGGCGACAATTTAACAAGAAGCTCGCCCTTACAGTAAGATAAAGAAATGATCAAAAGCGCTGGACACAACTGGGAAAAGTGATGTGTGAGCATCGAGAAATTAATGCCGCTATTGAAGTTCGCTATGAGATCGCTCGTCCAGAAATGGCTTTCTCCAATAACAAAGGTCTAAAGAAACATAAGGTTTAATAGCAATGGGTGTCTTCCAGCGCTCTGGCAAAAAATTCTGGCGCCTGCAGCGATTTATCCATCGCGCGACTCATTCACTGCGACAGCAGCAGGCTGTCAAGGTGGATGTAGCCATCTTCTGATAGACAACTTTTTCCTTGAGATGGTAACAAAACCGAAGGTCACTGAAAAGCAAACGAAGCCACCGGTCAAGTCAAAGCCAACGCTTAATTAAGCTCCCTCTGTCGAGCATGTGGCAATTCAAGCGCACTTGGGGCGCCATCTCTCGTACGTCTGGAAAGTCAGCTGAGATTGTAAATTCCCCCGCATGTCTAAAGAAAGCTTCCGGAAACGTCGAGAGGTAAAGACAGAAACGCGTATGTAATAAATTTAAAAGAAATGAACAGAATAATTTCCAGGTAATTATCGTGCAACTAAATACCATAGCATCGCACCTGAAAAGCGCGATGTTTGCAATGACAAACATGGAAGCCTGGAATAGCTTCTAAAAATGAGTATACTATGTCCTGAAGAGGAAAACTGTGGTGAAATCCACTGAAGGAGACAGGTATGTACCTGTCTAATTCCTCACTAATTGCAAACTCGCTTGTGGTTACTAGAGAGATCACATGCTTGCGTGTCGAAAGTCAACGCAACGCCTCGTAGGAGACGGCGAGAGCATTTGCACTCCTCCAGTTCGCTTCATCTACGATAGGGGTCGCCGCTATCCTGTCGCCCTGAAAAGCGCGTATTGATCGCGAGCCTGTCGTCGGACGCTTTGCAGTGAAACACACACTTTATATACATATATATATATATATATATATATATATATATATATATATATATATATATATATATATATATTTAAAATTTGAAAATGACGCCCACAAGAAATGTACCTAATATGGAGCCACCGGCATTTGCTTTAGATGCAGCTACGTTAGGCACAAATTTGCGCTCGTGTGCATCTGTTGCAAAAAAAAAATGCAAATGACAATAAACATAACTAAATCAGTTTGCATGACGATAACAAGAAAAAAAACAACCTTACGACTTTCCGTACTTTATTAACGGCACAATGCTAACGAAAGTTCACCAGCATAAATACTTAGGCATCACTCTAACTTCTGACCTGAGATGGGACGCGCACATTGCCAACGTGACCTCGAAGGCATTACGCAAGCTATTTTATCTCCGAAGATGTCTTCGCCTCGCACCAATGTCGACTAAGCTTCTCGCATATACTACTTTCGTTAGACCGGTTTTGGAGTACGCTAACACAGTTTGGTTTCCCCACTCAGTAACTAACATAACGAAACTGGAAAAAGTACAGCGAAAAGCGCTGCGGTTTGTTTACAACAAGTATAAGCGCCCAGATTCACCCACTAACCTTGCGGCTAATCGGGTTGAGCGACGCTCTCATCAAGAGCGAAGCAAGCACGGCTCAAATTTTTATTTAACTTGATTCACAACTAGTATAAGATAGACGTAACAAAATACATATGTTTTTCGCAGTCACGATCATCGAGACATAAAGATGTACACGCTTTAACAGAATATTCATGCCATAATGACACATTCATGTACTCTTATTTCCCCTTCGTGATAAGGGAATGGAATCGCCTCGATCCTTCAGTCATTTCTGCAGACTCATTATCTCAGTTCCCTTCACGGTTAGAATTCATATCAAGCAATCAGCAACGCAGTCTTATTCACATAATATGCTTTGCAACTCATGTAAGCCATGCTGATTGTCGTGAAGGTGTTTACTGTTATTTTTGTTCCCGTTTGCTGTCCTTTTCATTATGTATTCTCTGTATTGCTGCGCATGTCTCGTAGAAATGTGATATCTATATTTGTTTTTTTTTTATGTATTCTTGCCTTGTTCCTTTAGGTTCCTTGTTTGGCTTATTTACACGCAATTTGTATGTGCACGCTTATTACCATGTATTTCTTTTTTTGTATGCCCACCTGCTATGGTCCTTGATGGGACTGGCAGTATTGAAAAAATAAAATAAAATACAAAAAAATCTGATGGTTTACGCAGAGGTTTAATGCTGCTAATGATTCTGTTGCAGTATATATATATATATCAGAAGCTGTATGGGCTTAGTGTCCAATGGAAATGTTATCAGACAGGTATAGTGCGGCAGTAGAGACGGCTCTGCAGGAGTGGCTCAAATTTAAGCGTCCGAGCATCCTGAGTGCATTCTCTACCTAAACAAAACATTTTCTGTTTTGTTCCTTCAGAATCACTATTCAATATATTAGGTGTTGTAGAATAGATGTATATTCTACCAGGAAACAACAACAAAAGGAGGCCTAGGTACTTGACGGGCCCCGTCAAGTATCCAGAAACGTTATTTTCCAACATTCCAGAAACGTTATCCAACATGCATTGCGCATGTTGGGATGCTTGAAGAAAATTTAGATGGATGATTCATAATACACTTTTAGGCGATTACTTCTTTCTTTATTTCTAAACTAAAGCAGGCGACATACGCGCGGTTCGACTGATTCCTGGTGGAATTGAATGCCTTATTGCATTAAATACATGCTGCCCCTGTAAACGGCTACAAAGGAAGCTCGTAAGCTTCTATGTCTATTTCCTAATTGTATATATTTGTTTTCATCGTTTAATATTGCGGATCTTCCTTGAATGTTGTTCTTCTGATTACAAAACGCTAACATTATGTAGTTATTTCGGGCGTTATATTTTATTTATGTTACTATGCAAGGTGTTGACACCTGAAGATTTCTGGCTATACATTTGACAGTAAATTGCTGTCGAAAAGCAGGTGACGTAAGTTGCCGACATTCGCAATAGCATGAAATAAATCAATAAATCCCTAAGAAATAAACTACAAATTACGGAACACCACAAATACAAATGTAGCGCATCGTAAGATGACGTAAAAGCAACAAATACTGAAAGCACAAACTGTTCCACTAGCCAAAGGGACACATCCTAAAACGTCACAAGCCCAACAAATACTCCATATTTAAAGGGACATAAAGGCAAATACTAAGCCGACGTCGACTGTCTAATTACCAATCCAGAAACCTCGCAACGCTGGTTTCGTGCCTAGAAAAGACTTAATTTACAAAAAATTGCATCTGAAGGGTCCGAATACCTTTTTCGAAATTCAAGTCTCCCGCCACCCAACCGGGGGAGTGGTGTCGTTGGATACGCCATCACCGCCCTTTGCTGCCGTCGGTGAGTAAAACCGCGCCCGACAGTCGGCGTTACGGTTTTTTGCCCAAAACGCCAATGCGCGGCCATGGAGAAATCGAGCCAAGATAGAACGGTAGATTCACCGCTTCAGCTGCTCTTTGGACGACCATTCGGGCATCCCGCGACATTATACGGATGTTGAATTCTCTGCTACTTGCAGTTTGAGCGAATTCCGCGAGCCAGTAAAACCAGCGCTGCAATACGCGATAACGAAACTACTCAAACGCGAAAGCGTGAGCGGCGTCGCTAGAAAATGAAACCTTTCGACCGCCTACGTCGTTGTCAAGAGTAATCTCAATGAGTTCTTTTTTTTCTAAAAATGAAATCGAACTGGAGACAGACAGACAGACAGACAATGAACTTTTATTGAGGTCCTGAGGGATTAGCCGGTGGAGACCCGTTGGGGCCCCCGGCTCGCCGCTGGCTGCTCCCATGTCGGAATCGGGAGGCCAAGCCTCTCCGCTCTTTCACGGGCCCTCTGGACGGCGATGGACTGGAGCTTGAGTTGCGTACTAGATATGGCCTCGTCGCTGGTGAGGGACGTATCCCGTAACGCAGGACACTGCCAGAGCATATGAGGTAGAGTGCTAACCTCCCCACAATCCGGGCATTGTGGGTCATTTTCTGGATAAATTCTGCTTAAGAAACCTCGCGAGGGATATGACCTCGTCTGAAGCATCCTAAGCGTGATCGATTGTGATCTGCATAGATTTGGATGTGGAGGCGGGAAGCGCCTGCGTTCCTCTTTATAATGGGAGACGATCTCGTGAAAGGTTAATAAGGGGTCGCTGTGGCCGAGCTCCTCCGGATCCAAGAAGTAGCATTTTATTATTGCGATAGCAATTATTTGGACACTCCAGGCGCATTTCTGCCGTCGACATCGGGGTGGCCGTCGCTGTCGGCGTCGCCATGAGGTTCCTATAATGTCCAAGGGCGATAAAATCGTCGTCGCGTGCAGTATGCTGTATGTGCGAGCATCGCCTCCTCTATTTTTCAATACCAGTGCAATCACTCGCTCCCCAGTGGGAGCCATTGGTAAGCCTTAGTTCAGTGAGTTGCCGCGATGGGACGCTACCCAGATGGTACGACTAAAGGGTACGACTAAAGACCCTTGATAATTTGACTGTAGTGACATCCTCCTCCCCGCGGCGCTTTCCTCCTCGATTCTCCTCGCCTTTTCTCCTGGGCTCCCGCGGACGGGCTGCAGCATTCGATGGAGGCGCGCTATTTTGTGTTGGTTGCACGCGCCAGTGGTGTTGAAAATTTCGAGAAATGCTGATGATCGCATCGATAATGCTGAAGGCAACGTTTATGTGGCGGTTGCTTTTTTCCTAAAGCCGTATGAACGGGGTATACTGATCTAAAAGAAGCTTCGAGGCGAATTCGATACTGCAGACAATTTTCCTGACACATGATAAGATGATTTACTTTGTGCGTCTGATCTAGTACTGATTGTGGCACATCCCTCTGCGTGTGGCTTATTAAGCGAAAGCCTTAGATCTTTGTTTCAAGGCCGCGTTGGGAGGTATAGAAAATACGACGTGACCCAAGGAAGGCCAGAAGCGAACCAAAGCATGTCCAGGCGTGTATAAGAGATGATTACTGATTAGCAATGTTAATTAATTATTGATTAGTGATTGTATTAAGATGTATTAAAGTGTATTATGCAGGAATAAGGTGTGTTAAGTATAATTAATGTGGATTAAGGTCGATGAAGGTGGATTAGGATGGATTATGGTGAATTAAGGAGGATTAGGGTCGATTAAGGTGGATGAAGGAGGATTGTAGTGGATTAAGATCGATGAAGGAGGATGAAGGTGGCTTAGGGTGGATTGGGATGAAATACATTGCAGTGCTAAACATTATTGCCTGCAGAAGATTTCTTGCATTACTACACCATGACATCAATCATGATTGATTGCTCAACCTTCGTAATCAAAGCGCATTCATGCAATGATTTCGGGTCGTGTTAAATCAAAGGAAAAAGTTTCCCCACAGAACAAAACCCCAGAAAGACAGCTTTAAAACACCCGCTATTAAAGCGGAGATTCCCGGCCTCCGCCTAGATGTCGATATCAACAGCAAGCGTGAGCGATCATGTGAACACCCCCTGCACATTGCCTATATCCGTGAGAAAACCAAATAATAATCGTCGCCCACTCATGCGCGCGTGGAAGTGCAGTTCAAAGCAAATTCCAGAAATCCAAGGTGTCCTCAGGTATCGCATAAGAGACGCGAATGCGAAAGCCTTGCAAAGCCTACTGTAATTTACCTTAACCACCTCCATCAACCTTCATCCACCCTATTCTACCGTAATCCTCCTTAATCCACCTTAATGAGTCGTAACACTCCTTCATCAACACTAATTCACCTTAATCCAGCCTAACCGACCTTAATCCTCATTGATCCACCTTAATCCACCCTAATTCTTTTTAATACGCCTGAATCCCTGTTCATACACTTTAATCCTCTTTTATGCACCCTAATCCACTTTAACCCACGGTAATACACCCTAATCTTCCTTAATCCACCTTAATACTCCTTAATACACGTTAATCCTTGTTCATACACCTTAATACACCCTGATGAACCTTAATCCTCCCCTAATCCACCTTAATTCAATTACTAATGAATGCTTAATTAACTTGGCTAATCATTATTCTCTTATACGTGGCTGGACATGCTTTGTGTCGTTTCTGGCTTTCTTGGTTGCGTGATATTTTCTGTTCTCAACGCGACCTTGAAAAAGAGATCTAAAGGCTTTCGCCTTAAAACTTAAAAAAACAACCAATGTAGACTATCTTGCGCTCATCACCTGCAATACTACACGAATACTTGTCGCTAATTTTTTCGGGGCCTGCATTCATTGTATGACTGACGCACACATCGACGTAAGCTAAAAATTATAGCTCCTCTACAAGCAACTATTTCGACATTCAGTAAAACAGGCAACGTATCCTAACAATAACGAAAAGTGCGCTCGAGAGACTGTATCACCGCTCAGAATTGTCCCTAGCGAAAAACAACCTATAGTGCTGCATTTCCGACTGATTAACAACAGCTGGCGACGTGTGAGGGGATGGAGTCCCATCAGAACATTAAGCATACTGAGGACAACCTCATTTTTATGCAACATAAATACTGCCGCAGCAAAAACGCTGGGGAGCAGGCCGGAAGAATGAAAGAAATGCAGCATTGGGGGATGCTTTGATACGAGCAATAAGAAAGACGCCTCACCTCGCAAACAACACTGTTCTTTGTTGGAACAAAGTTCTTTCGGCTAATGTTATGCAGCCACTCCTTCCTGCGCAAGCGTCACACTTTCCGTGTGGTATCATAAATATTGCAAAACCATCTTCAGGCTCCTTGCTGCAGTTATATGCGTAACAGCACGGCATAGCGCTAGCCCAAAGAGCAGGAAACACAGCGTACAACGTTCGCTACGCCGAGCTAAAGCGCCGTGCCAGCCGAGCTTAGGAGAAAAATGGCGCGGACGAAGAAGACACACACAACCAAAAAAAAAAAAAAGAAAATAATAACGCAGGAACCGTGCGTTTCCAAGGGCAGCGGCAAGGAGACCAATCGCCGTGCAGAAAAACGGCCGCGAGACCGCTTCCTGCGGGGGGGGGGGGGGGGGGGAACCACACAATCAGTCTACCTTTTGCTGGGCTTACCCCAGCTAAGCAAGTGTCTGGTGCTTGCGATAGCAGAGCCGCGCATAATTTTTTCCACTGCGAGAAAGAGGACCGCTGAAGCGAGGGCGCGGGCTTTTACAGGAGAGCAATGACGTCACACCACCTGTGTCCCCGCCGCGCCGCTCCTTCACCCCCGCTAGGCTCCACCCACACTCGCCGTGTGGCTATACGGCGTGATGCTATCTGAATATTCTGATTTCAGTCACTCTGAGCTCTATCTCTCCCCCAGTTCGGCGATATTTTTTCTCCACTGCGAGAAAGAGGACCGCCGAAGCGTGCGTGCGCGTTTTTATCGTAGAGCAATGACGTCACCCCACTTGTGTCCCCACCACGCCGCTCCTTCTACCCCGCTAGGCTCCACCCACCCTCGCCGCGTCGCTATGCCGCGCGATGGTATTTTTATACTCTGCTTTCATTCTCTCGCAGGTCTTTCTCCCTCAGCTCGGCGAAGCTGCGAACGTCAAGAGAAACCCAGCGAGGTTCTAACAGCTCCACTGTAAAAAATAGAGGAAGCGCTGATGCGAGTGAAAGCGTGCCAGGGTGAGCCGGCGAACGCAGTTCAATCTCGCGTGCGCGAGCGAGGAACGCCGGCCGGAAGCGACGCAGGGGGGTCAGGCGAGGGAGGAGGGGCGTTCATCTCCGGCGGCTGCTAGGGCGCCTTGATGTCCTCCTCGCGTGCCGCTCCGCACAGAGTGGAGACAACCGCGGCGTCTACTACGGCGTTGGGCACGCCATTGATGGACGCCTTAGTAGACGCCTTTGGCGGATGTCTTAGGGACGCGTCGCCGGCGCTCGTATGTCTTGAAGGCGATCTGCGGCGTGGTCAAAGTGCGTGCCCGCGCGGGCCTCACATTCAAAGCGATCTGCGGTGTTTGCAGCGCGCGCGTATTGCCGGTAGCTTCGCATGCGCTATGCTTTAGACGTTACGTTCGCATTGAAGCGACAGATGCGCGGAGGTCAATTGGCTCGCGGCTGCTGCCGCTATTCCCAACTCCAACATTTTCACAGAACGTTTGCGCTGTCATCGAGCGAGATGTGTTCATGTTTACCTGTGCGCGCGTGACAACGTGCTGGTTAATTTAGTTAAAACACGTTGAGGGGCTAGTTGGTTTGTATCCATGATAGAACGTGTAAGCGCGACTTATAAAGGACGTAGAAGGAAGCAGACACGCAAAGACAGCGCTGTCTCTTTGTGTATTTCTTTCTACGTCCTCGCTGAGTCACGAATACGTATTCTATCATTGTTAATTTAGTTAGTAAGCGAATGTTTACAAGTTTATACGGCCGATAAAACTACTTTTGTCACTTCATACATCTATCTACTAATTTGCTCTCGCAATCGGTGCTCCGCCGTTCGGGCGGAACTGCGCATTTTTATATCTATATGTTCATGGTTGTATAGGACTGTGTGCTGTGGATTTCTGACTCTATGACAATTTTCTTTTCATTTTCTTACATATATTTTATATTGTTGTTTTCGATATGCGAAGAGGAGTAGCCGTCACTATTACAAGGTGACTACCTCTCTATCTTTTATTTTTATTTCAATAAAGATAAAAACAGAAGAGCAACTGCTCTCAATTCTGAGATCAGTAACAGCATGTTTTTTTTTCTGACTCACCAAAAGCAAATGGCATGTACTTGGCAATGCTCATGATATGTTCGTCTAGAGGAAATGATCAAGTTCACATGATGTTTATTCTGCATCGTTTTTAATTCAGCCACAGCAAAAATAATAGCTTTGTGGCAGCTATAAAACGCAGGCTGTGGTATATGAAATGCATTGTCGTATATGTATTTTTGTTCTGAGGAAAGATATTCTAAATCAGGAGACGACAATTGATTTTAATGATGAGGATCCAGTGCATGAATCACTAGTCACGTACACAATGTACACCAGTAGCTTCATGATCTCTGAGCACTTTGTGCAGATACACTCATACATTTTATTTTGTTAAAATCCTCTAATGAAGGTCTTCTTAAGCATACGTATAATGTAGTATTAAAAAATATGAAACATTTCATTGCCTTAAGACTACCTGGATAGACATTGTGTCGTAAAATAAACGTTCTTTTTTATTAAAAGAGTTCACGCAGAATGTGACTTGCTTTACCGGAAGCCGGAAGAATAATCTAAAACACCATAAGACATCCACATATAGGATAACATCTTTATTGTAGTAAACTTATAATCTTTTCTAATGTTGCGATAACACATCATAACTATGCTCTATTCCACCAAAGTACAATGTATTCAGTGGAAGCATTGTGGTTCAAGAAGACATGAATGAATGAATATGGGGTTTTACGTGCCAAAACCACTTTCTGATTATGAGGCACGCCGTAGTGGGGGACTCCGGAAATTTCGACCACCTGGGGTTCTTTAACGTGCACCTAAATCTAAGCACACGGGTGTTTTCGCATTTCGCCCCCATCGAAATGCGGCCGCCGTGGCCGGGATTCGATCCCGCGACCTCGTGCTCAGCAGCCCAACACCCTAGCCACTGAGCAACCACGGCGGGTTTCAAGAAGACATTAAGCCGAAAAAAAGTGTAATGAGAACACAAACGATGCCTTGTGACGGTAACTCAAGCACAATATTTTCCAAATACGCCGAGACAGTTGCTTGTGCTGTTGACAATACGGATAATGACATCTCCCGGACAATGTCTAAGACTGAAGAAGCGAGTGATAACACGGAAAGGATTCGGGAATAAGGTCCTTGAATACTGTGTCCTTTTCGCTCAATTCTTTCCCAGCGGCTCACGCCATCCGCGATTATTAAGGCGGTCACTCGCTGGCGTGTTTCGGAACCGATAAAGCCCCGCCTAAGGCAAGAAGTGTCCCAAAGAAGACCGCCGTTGCCCAAGGCGAGATAACGGTCACGTATGACAGCACCCATTTGCTGGCTGATATTTTCAGGTTTATTCTTATTTATCTTTCTTTTTTGCTATAGCATCTTTTCCTGCAGAGCTTCTTCGTGAAATAAGAGGACAACAGTACCTTCGCACAAAAAAAAAAAAAAAAGAAACGCTAGGGGGCAAATGTTACATTATAGTAATCCACCTTGTTATCAGTTCTATCTTTCTATTTTTTTTCGTCTTGGCATTTGTATTTTCCATTGGGGAGGGCTGCACAGCGATAGCCATCAAAATGTAACCGTTACGTCGCTTTATTGTCACTTGTGCGTGTTCGATATAAACCCGCGGCATCTGAATATTGTCGGATGGAAGAAGAGAGAAAAAGTAATAGTTGATACATATTGATCAAACAACAAAGGCATTGCTTCATTCCTACGTATTGCGCACTCCATGTTTGTACTACAGTTTATTTCTTGTTAAGTACAAATAGTAAGTATAAATAGCAATAGTAGGCTACGCATTTGGGGTGTACGGTGCTTCTTCAACATAAGAGGAGTAAAAGGACAACTTTGGGAGGCAAATATAATAGGGAGTTATAACACCGAAACAATCACACAATAATGATTGCTAACATCGCAGGCTTGCACTCGTAATATTTATGTACCACAAAGCGTTCAGATGCACCCACAGTCATAGATGGCTTTGGTCGTTTACCTGATCTTTAGATATTCTTAAGCTCTTTTTAGTGAACTTAAAATGAGGTTATGATACACTTGTCTTTATTCTTTGTGAAACTGTCGCAGAAAAACTAAATTGTCTTTGGCACTGGTTCTTACATGAATCAATATTCTATGATAACAGGACACTGAATGCCATATTAATGTCCAGGTGATAAGGACATTACTCGTATGGAGGTGAGATTGACAAAAAAAGCAGTGTAGAGTTATTTTGTATCAAAACGTGTGCAGGCAAACGAAGAAGCTGGCAAGATGACGGACATTTTAGGGATACTTGGAGATAGTGTTAATATTGTTAATATTCTTGCACCTGAGGTAATGAGAGTAAGCCAAACCAAAACAGCGGAGTGATTTAATGGTGTGTACATGATGACGAAAGCCTTGTGGCAGATTGCGAGAGGACCTTGGCGCGAGACTTACCAGCAAAGGGCTCCTATGTTATGTAATACGTCAGGGTCTAATAATTCTAACATCCGTGCTCAATGGGTTCATTCCACTGATCGCTGGATCTCGAGATATCTGAATATAGGCTGTCTAGAATTATTCTTGTATCATATACCACCATTGTGAACACAGTGAGCTGACATAAAAAAGCCATAGAGTAAAGCATTCTTGAGACGCAGGATTGAAAAACAGGATTAAAATATGGTAAAAAGAAGTCTGCGTCTACTATTGTCAGTGGTTCATATAACTCTTTAGCGCTCACACGCAGTTCCACCAAAGAAAAATTGGAACAAATTGTTCGCCTTTACTTACAGCCATGGATATTACATATGAAAACAAAACAAAACAACGAAATGATATTTGGGCACAGCTTAATTACCATGCAAATGAGTAATTGGCTGATGTTCTATCCGCAACTGTAAACTGTCTCTAACGTATAAGGAGAGACAGAAAGCAAGGAGAAAGAAGGCAGAAAGGTCAATCAGAGGAGTGTTAGGTTTGCTGTTCTGCACTGGAGGCAAGAGATAGGGGAAATAGTAGGAGGAAAAGAGGGAGACAGCCAACACAGGGTGCTCGCGGGGGATGCCGCAGGAAGTCTATAAACAGTAATTCAGGCGCTTCAACAAATGCACTATAGTACACGAAACAAAATATATATTTTTGCGCCAGTGGCGCATGTGGCCACGGTAAGAGCACCTTTTTTTCAGAAAAAGAATACTATAGGCTATGCGTTAAATTTGTCGTGCTTCAATAATCTGAGGCATCAGACTCGACGTAGCAAATACGACACGTTGGCTATTAGAGGGATATGCATGCAAAGAGGAGGAGCAGAGAGAGAAGAGGCACCGAGGAAGTCAACCAGACGCGCGTCCGGTTAACTACGCAACGACGGAGGAAGGGGGATTCGCATGAAAAGTACGACAGGTTCCAATAGATCAACTAGAAAATCACAGTGACACTGTTTACTGCAGCACAGTCAACAGCAATCAGTGCTGACAGGCTACTCTTCGCGTAAGAACGCCTTCGCGTACGATATACCATTGAGCGCGGGAACGAGCATTCCACTTCCCCGCCGGTAAAAGGATCGAACGCGGAAAACGAGGTGATAGGGATGACGTCCTCCCCGCCCCTCCCTCTCACGTGCTTCGTCCATGCTCTTTCTCCTTGAACCCGCCCCAAGTTGATGCTGGTGCCGACGTGTCCTCGTTATCGCCGCGCCGAGCCCATGAAGAAAAGGAGCGAAAGCGGCAACCCGCAAATTACGGAACATTACGAGGCTAATTGGAAAGTGATTCTCTCTCGTTAGCCTTGCTTGTAGCCGCCGCCGTTGCCGGTGCTGTTGGATCTCCAGGCGTAGATATCGCCCCTCGTCACGCAAAAGCCACCTTTTCCTCGCGGCGGGCCACTCCTTTCTCTACTTCTTATCTCCCTTTCTCGTGCTGGCTTTCCTGCACGGTTCCTGCACGGTTCCTGCTGTTGCTGCTCTTTCATCGGCGTCTCGCGGAATCAATGGGGGGAGTCGGCCCAAGGCTGTTATTAACTCGGAAACGAAGATGGACAGGAGAGAAAGCGGTCGTTTTCGCATCGGAAAACACTCGCTGCTGTGAGCAGCAAGCCAGTGTTTGCGTCTCGGCTCTGGCCGGAGCTTCTCCCGTTGGCGGCGGGCGGCGACTGTGTTTGTGTGTGTGTACGGAAGTGTGTGCGCTCGTTTGCAATGGAATGACCTCGTTCTTGTGATTGCTCGACGGCCGTAAAAGAGGCCTTGGAGTGCCATGAATCAGCCGCTTGACGCTACGCTCACGACGCGAGAGGTGGAACATAAAGAAAAGGTAAATTGGAGTGATACGCAGCAAGGCGTTTATTTTAACTTTACTTGTGTGCTGGAGTAAATATTAGAACAAGAGCCTTCGCGCGTTCTTTTGGGACAAAGATATATATATATATATAGAACGGTATGCATAAAACAGCGAAGCCCTTATCCGTAAATTCTCTGACAACATTAAAAAAGAAGTTTTGCCTCATTTACATCTTTGGATAATGCCCAAATGTAATAAAGTACTGCAAAAATAAACACCGATGGCGCTGTTATCCGCACACGGCCTTGGAATGCCTTTTGTGAAACGCCGCATGTTTCACCAACTTGCATTTACGAAGTTTCTCAGTCCACCGAACGCGCCTCTCCAATCATCTATGAATTTGAGATAAATTGTAGCCGAATGGTAATAAGGTTGCAGTGCATTCGACTGTGACAGCAAAATGGAACTTTCGTTTCAAAATAATTCGGAGGTTCACATGGTGGTGGATGGCGGTAGGATTCAAGAACAACTAAGTATAACGAGCTGTTTACAGGAATAGGGCTCGTTTAATGGAAAGAACGATCACTTATAGTTACAGACGTTCGCGGTTGAGGCACACACAAAAAGATAAAGATATGTAGTGCCTGGACCTCCTTTCCAAAAAGCCTCAACGTTCATTTTCGTTTCTTTGCGCCTTCATTTCTCCTGACTGCCCTTGAAGTGCAATCGGAACATTAATACCACGTTTTGTCTTGATAAACGAACTACTCGGCCTGACTAAGCAATGCGTGCGAACTAATTAGTGTTGCCAATAGCACGTGCTACAAATTATGCACAGTGGTGGGGCCGTATTCACGAAAACATCTTACGCGAGAATTGTTCTTAAGAGAAAATTTTTGCGAATAGTGATGCCGGACATAGCATTAACGGAGCCGGCTGGCCAATGTCAAAAAGCACTTAAGAACGAAATGCTTTGCGAATTTTGCCCCTGTAATTGATGCGAGAGATCAGGGTGCGTACTCACAAAAACGTCTTACGCTAGAATTGTTCGTAAGAGAGAAATTCAGCCAATGCGGACGCCAACCATATTGTCACGTGGTGGTGACGTAGAAGAACACAGTAGCAATACTGTGAACGAGAAAACTAACTTTTATTGGGCGAACTTGTGCCCACAAAACAGGCTACACTTCTAGCACAACGAAAGCGGCGAACACAGTCGGCGATCGTCGGAAATCTGATCAGCGGGTCAAGCGCGTCGGCTTTTATACAGCAATCATCGAATGTTCCAGATTAAACGTTGGGACCCGCATGCCTTCTAAAATGTTCTACACCATTCGTGTCAAGCGATGAAATCAGATAACACAACGTTCGGCGACAACAGACAGCGGGTAGAAGCATCGATAACTTTCCAGAAACTTCGGATACATGCAGGCGCGTCCCGCGCTGTGCGATAACATTTGTTCGGCGGCAAAACTTGTCGCCCGATAGAGACAAGTACACGTGTCAATACCCCCCCTCTTAAAAAGCATCGACCCGATGCTGCAAACAAATCAAAGTAATAAGTAAGCACTGATAGCAAAGAATAAAGCAAAATAAAGAAAGTTCGTTAGCGTCCGTAAAATGGTTTCAGACGCACCACGTGGACCACTTCAGGTCGTGCGCGACGTCGCTGTGAATGCGAAATGCCGTCTGGCACGACCTCATAGTCCAGTGCGCCAATACGTCGGATGACCTTGTAGGGTCCGAAATAGCGTCGCAATAGTTTCTCACTCAGTCCCCGTCGGCGTATCGGGGTCCATACCCAAACACGGTCGCCGGGCTGGTACTCGACGAAGCGTCGTCGGAGATTGTAGTGTCGGCTGTCGGTCCTCTGCTGGTTCTTGATTCGCAGGCGGGCGAGCTGTCGGGCTTCTTCGGCGCGCTGGAGATAGGCAGCGACGTCAAGATTCTCTTCGTCCGTTACGTGCGGCAGCATGGCGTCGAGCGTCGTCGTCGGGTCCCTGCCGTAAACCAACTTGAACGGCGTGATCTGTGTTGTTTCTTGCACCGCCGTGTTATAAGCGAATGTTACGTACGGCAGGACGGCATCCCAGGTCTTGTGTTCGACGTCGACGTACATCGCTAGCATGTCGGCGAGGGTCTTAGTCAGCCGCTCCGTAAGACCATTCGTCTGCGGGTGGTAAGCCGTTGTCCTCCTGTGCCTTGTCTGACTGTATTTCAGAATGGCTTGGGTGAGCTCCGCTGTAAATGCCGTTCCTCGGTCGGTGATGAGGACTTCTGGGGCGCCATGTCGCAGCAGGATGTTTTCGACAAAGAATTTCGCCACTTCGGCTGCGCTACCTTTCGGCAGTGCTTTTGTTTCAGCGAAGCGGGTGAGGTAGTCCGTCGCCACGACGATCCACTTATTTCCGGTTATTGACGTCGGAAAGGGTCCCAGCAAGTCCATCCCGATCTGCTGGAATGGTCGGCAAGGAGGCTCGATTGGCTGTAGTAATCCGGCTGGCCTTGTCGGCGGTGTCTTGCGTCGCTGACAGTCTCGGCATGTTCTGACATAACGGGTGACGTCGGCGGTCAGGCGCGGCCAATAATACTTTTCTTGTATCCTCGATAGTGTCCGGGAAAATCCGAGGTGTCCAGCGGTCGGATCGTCATGTAGGGCATGCAATACTTCTGGACGAAGTCCTGACGGGACAACAAGAAGGTAATTGGCGCGGACTGGCGAGAAGTTCTTCTTCACGAGTAGACTGTCTTGAAGCGTGAAGGAAGACAATCCGCGCTTAAATGCCCTGGGGACAACGTCGGTGTGCCCTTCCAAATAATCGACGAGGCCTTTAAGTTCCGGGTCCGCTCGTTGTTGTTCAGCGAAGTCTTCCGCGCTTATTATTCCAAGGAAAGCGTCGTCATCCTCGTCATCTTGCGGCGGCGGGTCAATGGGGGCGCGTGATAGGCAATCGGCGTCTGAGTGTTTTCGTCCGGACTTGTATGTTACTGTGATGTCGTATTCTTGTAGTCTGAGGCTCCACCGTGCCAGCCGTCCTGAGGGATCCTTTAAATTCGCTAGCCAACACAAGGCGTGATGGTCGCTGACGACTTTGAATGGCCTGCCATATAGGTAAGGGCGAAATTTCGCTGTAGCCCAAACGATGGCGAGGCATTCCTTTTCGGTTGTAGAATAATTGCCTTCCGCTTTTGACAACGACCGGCTTGCGTAAGCTATCACGTGTTCATGTCCATCTTTTCTCTGGACCAGGACGGCGCCGAGGCCTAGGCTACTGGCGTCAGTGTGGATTTCGGTATCGGCGTGCTCGTCGAAGTGCGCAAGTACGGGCGGCGACTGCATGCGTCGTTTGAGTTCTTGAAATGCCTCGGCCTGCGGCGTTTCCCACTTGAACTCAACATCACATTTAGTTAGACGTGTCAACGGCTCGGCGATGCGTGAAAAGTCCTTGACAAAGCGCCTGTAGTAGGCACACATGCCAAGGAATCTACGCACTGCCTTCTTGTCGGTGGGCTGCGGGAACTTTGCGATGGCAGCTGTTTTCTGGGGGTCGGGGCGTACTCCGGATTTACTGATGACGTGGCCTAGGAACAAAAGCTCGTCGTAAGCGAAGCGGCATTTTTCTGGCTTCAGAGTGAGCCCTGATGACTTGATGGCCTCTAGTACTGTGGCAAGCCGCCTAAGGTGATCGTCGAAATTTCCGGCGAATACAACGACGTCATCCAAGTATACGAGACAGGTCTGCCACTTCAATCCTGCTAAAACCGTGTCCATCACGCGCTGGAACGTTGCAGGCGCCGAGCACAGTCCGAATGGCATAACCTTGAACTCGTAGAGGCCGTCTGGAGTGATGAAGGCGGTCTTTTCGCGATCTCTTTCGTCGACTTCTATTTGCCAATAGCCAGACTTTAGGTCCATGGACGAGAAGTATTTAGCGTTGCAGAGCCGATCCAATGCGTCGTCTATCCGTGGGAGGGGGTATACGTCCTTCTTCGTGATCTTGTTCAGACGACGATAATCGACGCAGAAACGTAGGGTTCCGTCCTTTTTCTTTACCAGAACAACAGGGGATGCCCACGGGCTTTTCGACGGCTGGATGATGTCGTCGCGCAGCATTTCGTCGACTTGTTCTCTTATAGCTTCACGTTCTCGCGCCGAAACTCGGTAAGGGCTCTGACGGAGTGGGCGAGCGCATTCCTCGGTGATTATGCGATGCTTGGCGACTGGTGTTTGACGAAGCCTCGATGACGTCGAAAAGCAGCTTTTGTATCGTCGGAGCAGACTTCTGAGCTGCTGTTGCTTAATCATAGGGAGATTTGGATTAATGTCGTAGTCTGGTTCGGGAACCATGGTCGTCGGGGTAGATGCGGCGGAATCCGAGAGGACAAACGCATTACTTGTTTCCAGAATTTCCTCGATGTACGCGATCGTCGTGCCCTTGTTGATGTGCTTGAACTCCTGGCTGAAGTTTGTCAGCAACACTTCAGTTTTCCCTCCATGCAGTCGAGCGATCCCTCTTGCGACGCAAATTTCATGGTCTAGCAGTAGACGTTGGTCGCCTTCGATGACGCCTTCTACGTCAGCGGGTGTTTCGGTGCTGACTGAAATAACGATGCTGCAGCGAGGCGGGACGCTCACTTGATCTTCGAGCACACTCAAGGCGTGGTGACTACGAGGGTTCTCCGGCGGCATTGCTTTATCTTCCGACAGCGTTACTGACTTCGACTTCAGGTTGATGATTGCGCCGTGTTGGTCCAGGAAGTCCATACCGAGAATGACGTCTCGTGAACACTGTTGGAGGATAACGAAGGTGGCAGGGTAAGTCCGGTCATGAATGGTTATTCTTGCCGTGCAGATCCCAGTCGGCGTGATGAGGTGTCCTCCAGCGGTGCGAATCTGAGGGCCTTCCCATGCGGTCTTAACTTTCTTCAACTGGGCGGCGATGTGTCCACTCATGACGGAGTAATCGGCTCCTGTGTCCACTAAAGTGGTGACTGCGTGGCCGTCGAGAAGCACGTCGAGGTCGGTGGTTCTTTGTCTGGCGTTGCAGTTGGGTCTTGGCGTCGGATCACGGCTGCGTCGTGTTGATCTGAAGCTGGAACGTCGCGTCGTCAAGTCGTCTTTCGTCGGTGTAGTCTTGGCTTCCCGACTTCTTCGGGACGGCGGCGTGTCGTCATTAAGTCGTCGAGATGGTTTCTTCGTCGTCTTCGTCGGCGGCGGAGGATCTTCGTCAGTTCGACGAACAGCAACCGCACCTCCATCGGTTGCTGCTTTTAGTTTTCCGGGTATGGGCTCGCAGAGCGGCCCCGGGCTGGGCCAGTGTATGGACGGCGCTGCGGCGACAGGTAGCGGCCTGGTGACGGCGAACGGGAAGCTCGTCGAGGGCTCCACTGAGTGGCGGCGAGGTAGTCGGCGATATCGCGAGGTCGTTCGCCAATCTGTGGCCGCGGCGCATTAACGGCGAAACCTCGCAGTCCCATCTCCCGGTATGGGCATCGGCGGTAGATGTGCCCCGCTTCTCCGCAGTGGTAGCAGAGCGGGCGGTGGTCAGGAGCGCGCCAAATGTCCGTCTTCCTCGCGTAGGTCCGCTGGGCGACGGGTGGTCGTGCTGGCGCTGGCGGCGGCGGACGACGGAACTGCGGCGTGACAGGGCCCTGGCGCGGTCGCGGAGGGGGACCGTGACGGCGTGCGACGGCGGCGTAGGTCATCGCTTGCGGCTCAGGCTGGGGCGATACAGGGGCTACTCCAGGTTGTTGTTGGAGCTCTTCACGCACGGCGTCGGCAATCGAAGCCACTTGAGGCTGTGATGGTGGGAACAGCTTTTGTAGCTCCTCCCGCACGACCGCTCGGATAGCCTCGCGCAGGTCGTCGGCGGCCAGTGATTGAATTCCGGCGTAGTTCGTCGAGTTTGTGCGGCGGTCGAATTGCCGGTTTCGGATCTCGAGTGTCTTCTCGATGCTGGTGGCCTCGCGAAGAAACTCGTCCACGGTCTTCGGTGGGCTTCGTACCATTCCGGCAAAAAGTTCCTCCTTCACACCAGGCATCAGCAGGCGGACTTTCTTCTCCTCGGGCATTTCAGGGTCGGCGTGGCGGAAGAGACGGCTCATTTCTTCCGTGTAGATCGCGGTCGTCTCATTAGGTAGCTGCACCCGGGTTTCTAATAGCGCTTGGGCTCGTTCTCGGCGTACGACGCTTGCGAACGTCTGCAGGAAGCCGCTTCGGAAAAGTTCCCAGGTCGTTAAGGTGGCTTCTCGGTTCTCGAACCACGTCCTGGCCGCGTCTTCCAAAGCGAAGAAGACATATCGCAGTTTGTCGTCGCTGTTCCAGTTGTTAAAGGTAGCGACTCTCTCGTACGTCTCGAGCCAGCTTTCCGGGTCCTCGAAAGTTGAACCGCGGAACGTCGGAGGCTCCCTGGGCTGCTGCAGCACGACGGGTGACGCTGGGGCTGCCATTGGGGTGGACGTGGTGGCCATCTTCCTAGTCGTCTCAGGCAAAAGTCCGTGCTCCGGGGGCAGTCCTTGCAGCCTGCGGCTACCTCGCTGGTTCTTGGCGACGTTGGTGTCTTCCGAGTGAGGGCTTGGGTCACGGCTTTGTGGGGGCGTCCGGTACATGAACGCAAAGCACCTCCACCAGATGTCACGTGGTGGTGACGTAGAAGAACACAGTAGCAATACTGTGAACGAGAAAACTAACTTTTATTGGGCGAACTTGTGCCCACAAAACAGGCTACACTTCTAGCACAACGAAAGCGGCGAACACAGTCGGCGATCGTCGGAAATCTGATCAGCGGGTCAAGCGCGTCGGCTTTTATACAGCAATCATCGAATGTTCCAGATTAAACGTTGGGACCCGCATGCCGTCTAAAATGTTCTACACCATTCGTGTCAAGCGATGAAATCAGATAACACAACGTTCGGCGACAACAGACAGCGGGTAGAAGCATCGATAACTTTCCAGAAACTTCGGATACATGCAGGCGCGTCCCGCGCTGTGCGATAACATTTGTTCGGCGGCAAAACTTGTCGCCCGATAGAGACAAGTACACGTGTCAATATCATCAGTGAAGGCTGCCGTCCAATGGCGAGAAACGCTTACGAACGAAAAGATTCGTTAATTCGGCCCCAACTTGGCCAGAGCAAGCTCATTGTTCGACATATAGCAGTCCAGATCTGAACATATTTTTCAAGAACCTCTTACACCAGAGAATAGGCGATAAAAGATACTCGCGTGCCGACCCTACTCACAAACGCGATGACTCTTATAAAATATTTTCCCAGAGATGCTACCTTGCTTTCTTTCCTAAAAAAAGGGCCGTTTAAGGAACTAAGAATCTGTTGTGGCGATTATATGCATTGAACGAAAAATAGTATGGGACATAAAAATTTCGTAGGAATATAGCAAGTAAGGTAAAAATAGCTCTTCTCCTTGCGCCACTTCCCCTGGTCACATACTTTTCTCTCTCTCACCCCAAAAATTTTTTTTTCGCATACCGCTCTTTAAGTTTCGTGGGTTGTCGATTCAAAGCTAGGAAAAGTAGTCTTGGGAAAATCAGTGTTCTCGTAAGAGTTGATATTAAAAAGTTATCTGTGAACTGCGTTCATTCAAAATAAGCTGGAAACTCACTGTGGACTTCAAACAGCTTCGCTAGTGTACTCCTACGCAGACATCTTAGACTTCAACGGCCGCCCGCAAATCAGTGCAGTCTATCCAGTTAGCCCGTAATCACCGGTATGAACTATTTTACTGACTGCAGCTTCGCCAACATCCGGTATCTAAAAAAAAAAATCAGTTATACTTGAACATAACTTGTGGACTGCTTTCTTTAGACGCCCCAATTGAGAGGTAAAATCGAAGGAACGCGAGTATTGAATTTATCAGCAGGCTATGCATACAGGGAGGGCTTTACACTTGAAGTTATTGGTATTGACAGTTAGCAATGTTGAATTCAGTGCGCCGGTTCACGAAGCTGTTTGTTCGCAAAACCCTTCTAAAAAGCTGTCTTTGGCAAATGGTTATATCCAAGATAATCGTCCACTCGAATCATTTCAAAAAGCCTAAACCAAGAAGCCACTGCTCTTTGTGATCGTTCGCAAGTGGAACACCTACTGGATTGCATAAGAAACTCGCCTGTTTGCTACACGAACGGTTCCATATCGCCACACGTACAACAAATTTCTTGACCCAGTCGGTGGAAGGCTGATCATGAACGCTTAATGTTTCGTTTCTGTGTGGTCGCACGTTTGCGTATACATTTTTTGATACGTGCGAGTTATAAATGGAAGGACGTCCTGATTTATTGTCGCTCTGGTGTAAGTGTCAACGGAAACTCCTTTTTTTGTTTCTTTCTTCTGCTCCTTGCATGCTCTTGTACCGTTGATGCGACAAAGCATTCCAGCTTACCAGGAGTCAATAACCGCATTTGAGCTCATCCTTCTTTATGCGTCCAGACAGGAAGAATAAACATTAGCAATGACAAAATAAGAAAAGTAGCGCCATAACAAGCCGAAGGATAGCCAACGAGGACCGGCGGGAGACGTTTCTTGAAAAGACACAAATACGATGTGGGCTATACGAGCTTCTTACGTGAAAGGGAGCTGTAGAGGGGACGCAAGTGGCAACACTCCTCGGGTGTGATAATGAGCCCAGAGATTACAAACCGAGGGAGCGAGGCAGGTGCCTCGCAGCCCCGTAGGAGAATGAATATCGCTGGGTGCAAGTGAGGGGGTCCCAAATCTAGGCCGTTCGCGAGTCGAAACAAACGTGCAGCAAAGATACGATGCGGCTACGAGCAGCAAGTATACGGGAGAACCGAGCCAATCGGTGCGGTGAGGGGGAAACAACCACACACAAAAAGGGGCGAGTGTCAGCAATACCGGAAGTGCGGCTTCGAGCTGCTACCCTTCGTGCGGGAGATACCACGCAGGAGTTCAATCAGTATTCCGGTAACGGGTCTCAACCTTTCTGCCCTCCTCAGTCCATGACTCGAATTAGAAAACAGAGGCCCTTTTTCTGCAGTTTGTTTTGCCTTTCGCGTTGCCAACAATGCCAGCTGGCGCGCGCATGGAGCGACGACAGTGAGATGGTATTCTCGCTCTTCGGGGAGAAAGAAATTGCGAAGAACACCTGGCGCTGAACTTTTGCCTCCATCGGAATTTTACGCTGCCACTTTCTATTCCCCCAACAGGTTGTAAAGTCTACCTGTCTCTCTTTTTGTTCGACTCCCGAGTCGGTACTGTTCTTTAGGAGTCTCCTCAGTGACATCAGGAGCCTAGACACTTTCGGTTCTATACTTTTACCGCCAACAATTTGCTTGAACGCTCATTGTGCGCAGGACGAGCGGGCGCGTAGGGTATTCCACCGAGTCCGGAACGAAGAACTAGTTTTCGGCATTAATCTTCATTACGTATTCATGGGACGTGACAGTGTCGGCCGTGTTCGCGTGCCCGCTGCACCGTCGAGGCACTTATGGGATCGTCGGCTGAAGAACAGAGGGTAGCCAGTGTGGTTCTTTGTTGCTTTGAGGTATACCTGTTTCGTGCCATTGAGTCTCCTTATTATCTCGCTCCTCCGTCTGTGAATGCTAAGAGGTCCGTGGAGTAAGATAAAACAAGCTGCCTGCAGCTCGAATTCGTGACGGCCTTTAAGAGAGCCAGATTTACCGAAGCGCCAATTACCGCCCGGTTCACCCGCATCAGAGGCCCTCGATTTTTACGGGTGAGAATTTAACGCTTGCTTGAAGTCGCCTCGAGTCGACAAGGAGCACCTTCAATTTCGGGACAGCGTTCTTGCGAAAGACGGAATAAGACTTGGAGGTAGGGCACTGACCGAACTTTTTTAATTAAGGAGAATGCCGGCGGGGGCTCGGGAAGTTTTGCGGGGTCATGGTAATCCGCGCGGTAAGTTATAGAGGGGAGAACGGCGCGTCTAGGCTGCACGAGTTTGGGGCATTGTATGCGGGCGCAGAATGCAAAAGATGCCGGGGCGTTCTATGGGACATCCCTTGCATTGGTAAACAATCTCCTGCAAACTTGCCGGTGATGAATTGTCGTCGGCGCAGCAAGGTTGCACGCTTTTTGCAAAGTTTAAGCAGGCACGGTTTAGGCATTGCGCAAAGGCGCCGAAATCATTTTTCACGCGAGCCGATTGCCCTTCGGTACACATAGGAAGCGCTCTGCAAACTTGCGTGGTATAGAAAGACGCTGCGAGTCAAGGACGAAGTGTCGTAGAGCAGTATTATAATTCTAAAGTTCCTTACTTTGACAAATATTGTTAAGGAGCAGCTTATCTACGAAATACTGGCGGGTTGATTTGTGAGAGTAGTGTCTGTAGTATCGCAAAATAATGGAAAAGTGGGCGACTTAAGGTGTATTCATATCTTATCATATCTATCACAAAATGTATTCGCGCGAGTTGCAAGAGAACAAAACATCAGATCGAACGGGAATGAAGCATAACATGAATAGGAGCACCATGGTATAACATCAGTCTGCACGAGCAGTATAAGTATCTGAGCTAACCCCCAATTTCCCGAAAAATTTTCAAACTCTCGCTAATTACACGTAGAACCCACCTGAACGACCGAAACGATTGTTGTAGGAGAACGGAAAGCTAGATAGAAAGAAAGCTTTCATGAAGTGTAATTTGTGCTTCACAAGTTGTTTTAGAACAGGTAGAAAAATGTGAGGTAATTGGCGGAGCCACAAGAAAATACCAGGCAAAAATTGTAATGAACCACACAAAGGTCGGGTGAGCGCACAGCCTTCACGTGGAAATAATGATGTGTGCAGGTCAACCGTCAAAGTCAAAATATTTTAATAAAGTACAAGGAGGTTTGCCAAATCGCCTTGAAAGACGCAAAACTAATAACAAGCCATCACTGTACTCGGATGCCGAGAAACGAAGCTTTCGAGGTGAGACTTCGCACAGATATCATGAAATCTCAGTTACTGGATGAGGGCATTGAAAACTGGTTTGCCAAATTTGCACCTCTTTAATTATGAAGGTTAACTACAGCGAGGTCAGTCAGCGACGGTGAAAGCAATCATGAGAGGAGCGCAACTCGCTGGAACAATATATTGTTGCGTTGAAGAAGTCACATGTAAAGATGTATTTACAATATTTATATGAGAGACAACAACGCATAAACAAAATGGCTGTCGAGACCGATTCCCCCTCAAAACGTCAAATCGTCTTTCGACTAGCGCCACTCTTGTTTGCGCCGTAACCAGACATACATATTATATATATATATATATATATATATATATATATATCTATTGGCCTCGAGCTCCACCACTATATATATATATATATATATATATATATATATATATATATAGAAAAGCTGGTGCCACCATCGGCGTGACGTGCTATTAGGGATCACGCGGCCATAGCGGCCGTGTCGGCTGCTTCGGGAGCGCCGAAGCTACCTGAAAACGAGAGTTTTAAATTCCCTCGTACGCTGCGGTCCTCATTTAGAGGCCAGATTTTCCCGCTTCGAGTGTCTCCTTTACAACGCTTGAAAGCACTACAATAGGTAGTGACTGCCTTTGAAGGCGCGCAACATGGTAGACTGCTGCTCGGTGCCGCAGTGCCGGACGTACCCAATGGAGCCCGGTGTCAGCCTTATTCACACGTAGCCGCAGGACAAGAAGCTGCGTGAAGCTTGGCTCGCGAAAGATAAAACCGGCAAACAGTCATCGGCTACAACTCGGGTATGCAGCAAGCACAAACGCGAGGAAGATTTCTGCTACGGCGCCGGGTCTGCGATGTTCGGAAAACGCGCACTGAGACGCTCACGCGAATCCGCTGCCCGACTAATGTCATGACGGTTTGGTCTATGAACTTGTCGATGCTATAGATACTGGCAAGTTCACTGGAGTGGAAAGGGAGCGGTAAGAAGCACATTAAAAAAAGCATGGCACATGGTCATGTTTGTGTTATGAATTAATGCACTGGATCAAAAATAAAGCAGCGGGAAATCGCATGCTGAGAACACCGATAAACATACAGTGCGATGCAACTCGTGAAATAATATTGAAACGTTTAAGAATTTGGAAGAAAAAACTAAGATTGAATCGTCGCGACGGCACATCACAGTCCCCGTAGGCGTCGAAGTCGCTAGGATGAAATTATTTTTGAACAGCTCTGATAGCGCCTACGCAACAATGGTTGCTTGTATACTGTCAAATGCTCATATTCTGCGGCCTAAACCGCATGGCACGGTGCGAAAACGCGCACGCGGCGAAAGCGAAACAGTGCGCGGACAAGCATGCAGACGCGCAGTCGGTCGCTGCGAATCTGTGCGATCGCTGCACTGAGGCTTCATTCTATTACGCTCCATTTAGTTATACAAAAACGCTATAAGAACATATTTCACATAGTTTGCTCTCAGCGTTTACCTTCCTATCACGCAAGAAACCGATTCGGGAGACTCCATCGCGGTGACCGCGCGCAGTGACGTTCACTGTACGTATTCCGCAAATAGATAGCGTCTGTAAAGGATTCTGTGCTTTCAGTTTGGCCAAGATTATTATTTAGACAGTAAAAAACTTCTCTCGCTTCGAGAGTACTTACAGAAATTTCCAGAAGAGCGCGTGCGTGGTGTTTTCAGTGAGCGCTGACAGAAAAACCTATGAGGAGCGCGCCGCGTGATCCCTCATGCTACGCCAGCGAAGCGCTTCCAATAGATGGCGACTCCGTAACTCGTCGCCGCCAATATATACTGTTACGGTGCAAACAAGAGTGTCGGAATATATATATTCCAACTTGTGCCTACGAATTTGCTCATTTCATCACCGCACCTAGTTCTCTGCCATCCCCGACTGCGCTTCCCTGCTCTTGGCACCCAGTCCGTAACTTTAGTGGTCCACCGGTTATCTATCCTACGCATCACACGGCCTGCCCTGCTCCATTTTTACAGCGTAAGCTGTTATGTGCTCATCCCAACAGCCGTTTCGGGTGGCTATGGTGTCCGCCACCGCCACCGCCGGTGTCTGGTGTCCACAGCAGCTATCGCCGCGAAGGAGAGAGAAAAAAAAAAGAACAGTTCCCGCCAGGATGAAACCAGGTCCCGTTGCGTGGGAGTCAGCTAGTCTATCTCTGAGCCACGCCAGCTTTATTTTCGTTATTGCCTCGCTTGACACAGAGCTTACGATCTCAGAAGAAAAGAATAACAAGATCATAGTACGGAGACGTCACCTGTTTGCCGACTACAAGCCATCTGTATTTCGGCATGGGCAACAACATTTCCAATCTTGGAACCCACTCCGGTACATACAGCTGCACCTTCGACACCTCGACAAAATGGGACACATATTCGCAAAAATATTCGCGAACGGGTCTAACACCGATATCTGTATTGTGTACAGCAGTCCAACGTCGCGATATGCTGTGCAGGTCCAGGAGCATAACAAGATCAAAAGGCACCCCATCGTCGATTTCAACCTTGAGTTAACGGATTCCATGCCGACTTAATGGCAACTCTTTTTTCAGACTTCTCTGTAAGATGCCCCAGAAAAAGGCCCCGCCCTAGCAATCTAAAAACACATGCACAGTTGTTGTTTTTTTTTTTGCATAATAAACAATCAGTATCCTACGGAACAAATAACCCCATATCTTCTAACCATGTTTTAATGGGTAACGTTCGTGTGTGCAGCTTAAAAAGAAAAGATTTTAACCCCTGGCGCGACGAGTATTTTTTAAGGCGTTTCAAAACATCTTTTCATTTGCCTGCACTGTGTAATTCACGGTACAATCGCACAGGAAATAACGCATATACGAGGTATTTGTACAGTTTCTTGCGCGACACCTCGGTCAAATATTGCAAAGAAAAACGCACCGATAAGAAACGGAAAGATGGAATCACTTCTTTTAGATATCCCCGTACTGGTCCTTGCTGACACAACCAAGACGCAACAAATTCCTGAGAAGCCAACAAACACTGACACCAAGGACAATATAGGGAAAATCACTTTTGTTTAATAAAGGAAATGAAGAAACAATAAAATAATGGAAATGAAAGTAGATGAAAAAACAACTTGCCGCAAGCGGGGAACGATCCCACAACCTCCGCATTTCGCGTGCGATGCTCCACCAATTGAGCTACCGCGGCGCCGATTCCCCATCCACTTTCTTGGGTATTTATGTTTCCTAGTAGAACCCTGGGAGTGTTAGCCAGCGCCACCACTCACAGATCTTGGCGGTGTATGTGGAACATCCTTTCTGCCGCAGGCGTCACGAAAACGTGATCTTTCTCAGTGAAGGCGGCATTACTCTAGTGGTCCACCGGTTATCTATCCTACGCATTACATGGCTTGCCCAGCTCCATTTCTTACAGCGTAAGCTATTATGGGCTCATCCCAACAGAAGTTTCGGGTCGGTATGGTGCCCGCCGCCGCCACCGCCGCCGCCGCCGCCGCCGGTGTCTGGTGTCCGTAGCAGCTATCGCCGCGAAGGCGTTATTACATAACGAGGTTATCGAATCCGGCTACATTGATGCCTTCAGGTAGCATGTGTGGGTTTATTGACCGGTCGCCATGGCACTTGTCCCATTTCACTGCAACACCACTTGCTTGACAAAAACTTTTTGCAGCATTGACAGTACGCATTACGTTTTCATGATCAACAAAGAAAACTGCAATGTCATCAGCGTAAGCAAGAAGGGTGACGTTGCCTTGACGTAAATGAAATCCTCGCATCGCGTTGTTCCTAATTACGCTTAGACAAGAAGTTCCAATATATATATATAGAAAAAAAGAAGCGGTGATAACGGGCACCCTTGTCTGACTGAGCGCTGTACTGGTATGCACTCACCTACTGGTTTGTTTATTATCAACCTCATCTTACATCCTGCGCAAGCCATCGGTGCACCTTCGCTGATCATATTGCCTACGTTCACATGTTCGAGCGTAGACAGAAAGAAATCGTGCGGCACGCGGTCGAATGCCTTTTCAAGGTCAACTTGCAGCATGGCGACACTGAGTTGCATTGCGTCACACCAGTCAAGGATTAGTCGTGCTATGGCATATTTGTCATAATTGTCCTTCCTTTTATTCCGCACGTTTGTTGTGAACCGACAAAAATCTTTCATTACTGTCTGCAACTTGTTAGCCAATGCTTTCATTAATATCTAATAGCCTATGTTGACCAGTCTAATCCGTCTATACGATGTAACATTACGTAATTTGATTGGGTCTTCAGTTTTGAGCGTTAAGACTGTGTTTGCTGGCAAAAAGAACGGCGGTAGATGTTGGCTCTCGTAAGCCTCGTTGTATACTTCAGTCAAAACAGGTGTGATAACACCTTTAAACGCTTTGTAAAATGCAGCGCTTAAGCCATCTGACCCCGGTGACTTGCTATTATTTAAATGACCAATCGCCTCCTTAAATTCCTCCATTGTTATGGGCACTTCTAATATTTGCTTGGTTTCTTCATATAATGTTGGTATCAATGAAATGAAGTCATATTTAAATCTATCTGTGTCAACTTGGCTACGAGAAAACAATACTTTGTAATAATTAAAAAAAAGAACTTGCTATTGTTTCCTTGTTGGTAGACAGTGACCCACAATGTTCTATTTCTGTTATTGTATATTGAGAAGCACATTTTGTTTTTGACTCCCAAGGCCCGTTTTTTTCTCATTTATCCTATGCACAATTACTCAGCTCTGCATGGCTCGAATCAATGCTCCCTTGTATCGCTCTCGGTCTATCAACTCAAGTCCTTGCATTATGCTTTTTATGCCATCTAAGAAGTGGCCAGGTTGTGTTCTTTCCGCTTCCAATAATTGGTTCAGATTCCGTATAAGACGGGAGTCGAGTTCTTAGTTCGCGTGGCTTAAAACACTGGCCCTGTCAAGTGCTTTCAAATTAATTGTAAGCTTACCAACTTCCCATTTATGTCCCCAGCTATCTACGTTTTGAGTTATTTTATCGATAGCCTAGCGAAACTGCTTACAAAATTCATCTTTCAGAAAGTTTGCATTAAATTTCCAGAAATTCCAAGAAAATTCTTTGTTTTTCCTTCTTTCTTTTCCAACACAGAAACAAACCAAAAATGAACACTGAACGCAATTGGTGTGACTTCATAATCTCGACACGAATTTCATTAGTTCAGCAGACACGTACACTGTCTAGTCTAGCTAGATCTAGAAAGACCCACGTCTTTCTGATGAAATGCTGCAATCATATCTTTCAAAACAGCAGTACTCGCATCACTGCGTTGTTTCCCACTGGTTTTGTCACGTTCCGCACAGACACAATTGAAGTCTCCCACTAGAATTAGTCTGCGCTCGTACTTAAAGTACGTCTCAATTTCTTCAAAAGGTTCCCTTCGCTCTAGAACCTTAATTGTATGCACCTATTCCAGCTACCTGCTGTATTACTCCAGTGTTTTTCAAGGGCTTCCGGCAATCGTCGATTCTATACGGGCATCCAGTGACGTTGCAGTGCAATACAAATGCGTGCCTTTTTCCTTGACCCGTTAGTAACATAGGCAAGATGACATGGTAATCCTTGGGCAACGCAGAGCCCGTGACAACATGGCCAACGTCGACCGTTTTCGCAGTTCTCGAGTAGCCCTCCGTTCGGCGTCCGTACCGCACGGCATCTAAAAACAGAATGACTGAGTCACGCCAGCCATTGCTAGCACGCAGCGGAAAAATGTCGTATGAACGCGTCCAAGCGCGCGAGGAGAGACCGGATGTGACATGCGCGTCACATAGCATCGATACGTGCATGTTTTGCATTGCAATGCGACGAGAGACCATGTTAACGCGACAGCGTTAAGGAGCTCGTGTCGCAGAAAAGCCGTCGTCGTCGGCGTCGGTGTTTTGAGCAACAAATGCACATGATTTGCCCCGATCCTTTAACATTACCCAAAATCCTAGGTCCAAAGCCGCCCGGCCATTCAAAACGGCGCCGGGTTTTGGATTTATTGTTCAAGTACCTGTCAGAAATTGGTCTAATAGGAAAGCATCAAAGATTCTACATTTCATATACGAAAGCCTAAATTTACCCGCCATGTCACCTGTAAACGTCAGTATCAAGTCCACTTGCACATTTCATATTTATCTTTATTCTCTTTTTCTTCCACTATCTTCTGAAATCTTTTAATCCCATTCCCCATCCCTATACAGAGCAGCATGCCAGCTGTTGTATACGCGCCGGCGAAATTCACCGTTTTTCTAATAGAAAGTCTCTCTCTCTCTCTCTCTCTACCCCAGGTAGAAAGCCATGTAGCAGATGCCCAGGTAGCGGTACAAGGCAGTTAGAGGAAGAAAAAGTGGATTACAGAGATTTATAAATCTTATTTTAATGAAAAACATGTATGGCATCCCTGATTAATTCAAGCAGTCTAGGTAACTGTCTTTTACGGTCCCGTTTCAATGGCAATTTCTTTAAATCATCATCATCATTACCATTGTATCGTGTCATTTGACATGCTCCCATATACATTCCACTAGGTGTCCCAACATGAAGCAGTTGCATATGCAGTTGCGTGCGGCATGTAGCTTGACCTGGTTAATTCAAACAGGCTATGTGACTATTTGTAGCCATCCCGTTTCGAAGGGCATGGCAACAAACCATCATTATAACCATCATCATCATCATCAAAATCAACGTAACGTGCCACGGGTCAAGGTATGTGACATGTGCGCCACGTAGTACATGGGCACCTGTGTTTACTTTCCGGTACACGTTAAGGCGCCTGCTCGCGAGGTACGAACCGCTGCTGAAGAATCAAATCGTAGAGCTACGCGCGCGGCTGCAACCTGGCAACATCTGGCTCAGCAGACCACTGTGCAGAGAGCAGGACAAGTTGCGGCACAAGCCGCAGCTTGCCATCGGGGCCGGGCGGACAGTTCAGATCGTGCTCGTGAAACCGACGCGAAGAGACTTCGCCGCGTGGACCTTGCAGTGCGTGTAGCCGCAAATGGAGCTCCTTGGAGCCGCTTCTCCAGCTTACGTTGTGACTGTGCTGCGCGTTCCGCGCAGGCCTGTGACTTTCTTTTTCTCTTAATGTCAATTAGAATATCGCCTATTCCCATTTGCTCTCTGATCCATACCGCTCTCTGCCTAACTTGTTCTCGAGCTTCTTTGTCAGCCTCCAAGTTTATGCCCCATATGTTAGCTCCGTAAGAATGCGTTGATTGTACACCTTCCTTTTCACTGATAGTGACAAGGTTCCAGTCAGGATTCGGCGCTATCAGCTGTACCATTTTTACACCACCAACCCATTTTTATTCTTCTATAAGTTTCCTTATTATGATAAAGGTCCCCTGTGATTAATTGACCTAGGTAAACGTACGCCCTCTCACAGACTCGGGAGGCTGATTGGCGATCGCCAGTAGTATATTATATATATATATATATATATATATATATATATATATATATATATATATATATATATATATATATATATATATATATAGAGAGAGAGAGAGAGAGAGAGAGAGAGAGAGGGAACGCAGCTCATTAATAAAACAGTGAATTCTGCCGGCGTGCGTATAGTCGCCTACAAGCTACTCCGCAAGGCGTAGGGATTGAAAGGCCCTAGGAGAGAGAGGGTGCAAAAATATAATAGCAAAGGCGCGATAAGATATAGTACATGGCATTTACATGTAAACTGATATTTCGTGTGTCACGTTCGAACTGAAGGCGATGTGAAAATAAACGAAGCATTCAGCAGAGTACGTGGTGCATGACGGCGACATGTGACAATGCAAATCCTGGTGATGGAAAGATTTACTTTGATCTTGTTTGGCTGGAAAGTGTGACAGCATCTCTACCCTGTGATCATGGTTCCGTAAATTTGCATAGGCCGCTGAAGAGATCTTTACTTCATCCTTAATAGAGGGGGGGGGGGGGGGGGTGCGAAATTGTTTGCTGCGAGCACGGAACCTCGCATATGGTAGGGGTCAAAGATAGAAATAAATGCGACAGCATGCAGTTACCCCAATTTCTAATGACAATTATGTTATTGGTGATGATGATGATAAAGACGATGATATGAGTATCGCCTGAAACGCGGTGGTGGCACGTGAGACTAGAGCGTTCTGGCGCACTTAAATCTTTGAAAAACAAAAGAGTTGTGCTGTGCGCTACATTATGCATTTTGGACAATTCGTTTTATCCTGTGTCATTACTTTCTTTACACCACCAATCTTCAAGTTGTGTTTTCCTATTCTCCGCAGCAGTTGCATTTATGTTTCTCATGTACTGTTCCCAAAACATAATGCTTCGTTCAGGCCTACTGCTTCCACATTTCCCGCTAGATGGACACTATGACATTGTGCTTCGTACTGCGCTCAATGGTTTCCGCACCATTTCCGCACTCTATGCATGAGTGGTCTTCATCTTAAAAGAAAACTTCTCTCCTATAACCACATACTGTTAGACAACCCGATTTGATTCGCACAAGCGCCGCCTGGTGCTGAGTAGGTCGCGCAGGGTGCGATTACGTGCGAACGTAAAAGTCAGGCACGGCTCGGGGGAGAAAGCACAAACTAAACAGATAAACCAATGGTAAAAAACATGCTTAAAGCCCTTTGCGACACGAAAAGAAAATTTGGTTCGCTGATTACACTCCGGGGTGAGACGGCGGAAGCAGGGGAAGTTCGCGAGTTTGGAGAGAAACAACTAAGACGACAAAGGCAACAACAACAAAAGAAAGTAATAGAAGGAAGGCAGGAATCAAGGCAAGTGACCGGGACAAAGTACACTTTTGGCCTTCGGCTTGGTGCTTCCTTCCAGGCCGTCGCATTTTATGTTCCTGTTATTGCTACGGCGACAGGAACGAGAGGAGAGCGATGTCGAAGGGCGACGGCATTTCGTTTTATATCATTGTTTTTGTTCGCGGCTGTGCGGCGATCCATCACTTCGATGCCCAATCTTTTTCTCCTTCGAATTTGTGCCAAATTAGTAGCGAACGCGTGTGAAGGAAAATGAGCAGGATGTAATCCCTCATGTCTTCTGACATCATGGCCCGCGACCAGCGGAGCCAAGAACTATGGCCAGGAAGAGGCGGTCGCCGTCATCGTTCTCGTTGGACAACTTTTAATAAACAACTGTACCGAGCGAAAGACCGATCGACTGTATTGGTGCACTCAATTTCAAATGACAATTTGAAAGAGTCTAACGGATATGCAGTCACCTATAGAGAAGTTTGACCTAGAACTATTCAATGTGTGCTGGAGAGGAAATATTTTCCCTCAATTTTAGAAGGACATCGAACTGAGCTAGTTGGCATTGATTTATTTTCTTTACAGAGCGCGAAAGAACAAACGCGCAAAGAAAATTAGACAGCACTCGTATTGCGGTGTTTCATGTGTCTACCTTCTGTTTGTGTTTGTTCGCGTTGTGTTAGAAAAGTTCTCCCCATTGTAGCTTAATATACCAAGGCCTGTCTTTACACCAATCGCTTACGCTACGAATAATTCTACAGAATTCTTCGTAAGAGAAAATGTCAGCCAATCGTGACGCTGGACCTATTATTAGCGAAAGCGAATGGCCAACGAGAGCACTTACGAATGAAAAGGGTTGTGAATTCAGCCCGACAGTATCAATAAATTTAGCGCATACTAAGTTGCACGATTCATATATCCACGATAATAATTTAATTGCGAAGCTTCCTAGGTGATTTGCAAAGCTGGCGTAATGCATATGACGGTAAGCGTATCAATGCACGTGGCGTAACGGCGCTTAAACGCATTGCGTTAATTTAGAAGTCTAGGCGCGCGCATGCAGCTAAAGTACTCGTATGGTAGCACGTATACCAAGCACAAAGCCTAAGAATTTTGTTTCTCACCGAGAGCAAAATATTATCGTAGCGTAGAAGCGCCACAGCTCGGCGTTCTTTTGCCGCGTGGGAAAATTTGCTGGCTCACTACAACACAAAAGAAAGGCGTTCCATGTACAGCTTGTTGGTAACAAGAAGAAAAGCAAAACACATAAAATTCGATTAGAATGAAAGCAAGAACTATTCAATGTTCCATGCAAATCTCCCAGGAACCTATTTCTCCTGCGATTCAAGTCGCGCATTTACGTGGACGAAAATATGTTCTCATGAACGCTGACTCCATTCCACGCAGTCTTCTACTCCTTCATATTTCGTGCCTTAGTACTACGACGTATACACGCGCCTGCGGGATAGGATCGTATTGCCAGTCACTCTTTTCTTTCTTTTTTCGCAACAGAGGAGACGCGAGATTTTCCGGTCTTCTTCGCGTCATTGCTTTGCTTCTCTTCTCCATCACACTGATAATACAGACGCGTATATGCAATGACGCTCGGGACAGAGTGGCGAGCGAACCCTTTGCTGTCGCCTCATTTACGTTGCCTCTTACGCTCCCTTTCCAGTCACTAGCTCATTCTTGAGTTTTCGAGACTTGCATTCGGTGCTAACGTCTGCGCTCGAGATTTTCTTCAAAATTTTTGATCAGCTGAAGTCACACCATGGGCGTGATGGAAGAAAGTGGGACGAATAGGAGAAGGGGGGTGAAGGCGAGGGCGAGTCGTATGATCCGGGAGGAGTCTCGCGCGGTCTTCTTCCCGCCAAATTTGTTTCCACCCAAGCCTTGAAGACGCTGCAGAGAAGAAGCAGGGCCATTTTCGGGGCAACAGCGACGTCGTGGGAGAAGCAGCGCTGGTAAAAGGCAGTGCCACTCGAGGGATCGTCTGCCTGGGCGCCCCCCCCCCCCACCCCCCCCCAAAAAAAAGAGAAACGTACAAATGAAAACGAGGAGAAAGAGTCCAGCGCTGTGCCAAAGAGGTTGACAAGAAGCAACCCTCTTGCGTCCCGACTGCTCTCACTCGACCTCTGCTTCGCTTTACTCATTCTCTTCATCTTTCAAACGGAAGAGGCAGCCACATTTTCGGGCGAGATACGTCCTTCAAAAAGACGGAAAGGCTATCTTCCAGATGTAAGTTGCCTCTTCGCGTTTCGAACGAGGCCGGGCTCGCATTCTCATCCCTTCCCGGGAGGACTACGAGCTTTGAAGCACCGCTGGATGGCTCGTATTTTGATGCGCTGTTGCCGCGGCTGCACCCGGAAATGCACTCTGTTAGCTCTCTCTCTCTTTCGCCTGCGCCATGTTCGTCTCCATCAGGGAGCTCGCACCGATGCCTCACTTCAACCCTTCTCTCTCTTTCCTACTCTCTCCATTCTTCCCTTCCCGTGACGCCACGCGTCGCCGTAAAGTTTCGCGCCTCCGAGAGCACGAGATGAGTGGGGCTCCTAAAGCGGCAAAATATCCTCGTTTCTGTCGGCGTTCTTTCTGCCTTCTTCGTACCTTCTTTCTCTCAACTCCCCCCACCCCTTCCACTTCGCTCAACCTTATACGCACCCTCGTGGTCCTTCGAAGAAACGTTGGGAACGAAGTGCATTAAAATCCCAACGCACACAAGCAAAAAGAGCAAGCGACGCTCAGGCAAAGCCTTCAAACATTTCCCATGTGACAGAACGCATTTCTTTCTCTCGCTCTCTTTATCTCTAGCTCTCTCTTGGGCCCACCTTCCTGATATGAGGCGCGTGACAGCGACCTCTCCCTTCTCGCACTGCTGCGTTATCGCGCAGATTAAAGTTCTGTCATGACAACGCTCGCCCGCTTCTCGCGACGTGAACTCTCACGCGCCACCAAATCACAGACGCATGGGGCGCTGAGACTTTGCCTTCGTTAAGTTGTGAGCCGACCGTATTTTTCTCACAGCTTGACTGTCGCGTGCAGCTTTGGAGTCATGCTTAAAAGCAAAAGTCTTTGGTAACAGCTTTAGCGACTTCGACTGCTTTTCCTTTTGTATTTCACTCGCAGCAAGCTGCTTCATATGCTTTCGATGAACCTAAAATTCAATGATGGAACGTTATAATCCGTTGTTTCGCACGGGATGCGTTAGTTTGCGCAGAGTTGAAAAAAGTGTGCACTGAAGCCATGCTTCCTCTAAATTTTGTTCCTTTTTGGTAACCCCTTATCAACGAGCTGAGCTGGAGCACCAAGAGCAAGACAAAGCTTTATCGAGGCTCCTTGTTTTTCTTTTGGAGTCAATTTATTTAGTGGCATCGAAGTGACTTGAAGAACCCTTTTATTTTGGCATCTCCTAAAAGTAGCGGTAGCTAAAAGGTTTGCCACCTGCTAGAGAGATAATCCGAGATCTCGGGTACAGCTTAGTACGCAAGCGCGATGTACTCAAAAAGTTCTCGGCCGGAAGTTTAAAGTCTTTGAAACCATACAGCTCGACGCAGGGTAACACTTTCTCCTTGTCGTGTACACTCGTGTGACATAAGTCGGCTTTGGTCGGCTTAGTGCCACTAACTGACAAAGTGGGCTTTCTATATAAAATCGTTCCATTCTCACGATCTTACTTCAGCAGCTGCTTCTACTACAGCTGCTCCTGCTTCTAATGACGATTGTGATGGGTTTAACATTTGAAAACGACAGAGCGACTATGTGTTTCGCCGTAGTCGTGGGCTTCAGATTAATTTTGTTCATGTTGGTTTCCGGAAAGTGCTGCCAATAGCTTTTGCACTGTGCCCCAACCGGAAAGCGGCTGCAGTGACTGGTGCTTGACACACAATTTTAAGAAAATCTGAGAGCGCTTGTGAAGCGTATACTATAACAGACTGCCACTTATGATAAGCTATTCGGGGATAGGGCCTATGTACAAACCTTGCATGGAACGTAAAAAAATGCTCTAAAGTTGGAAAATACTGTGACGGTGCTTCGCGTTTATTGATGTCATGTATTTCACGTAACTGCGACCAAATACTAACTATAAAGTGGTGCAGCGTTCCTAAGTGAGATTTAAAGCATATGGCTTGTAGTCAACTTGAGTTACTCAGACCATTTGATGAAGTGCGATCACTTAATTGTGGCATTTAATTATGCAAAATTATAAATATTTACGTTAGGGCATAAGTTGCATGCGATAAGTTGTAGAGTGTGCTCAGAAACAACTGATAACGATATTACCATATAGTTATTTCTTACGCGCCTTTTTTCCGAGCTCTTAAAAAAGCGTGAGCGAAATATTTAAAAAGAGCGAATGATGTTACTACGCATCTAAATGGAGGTGCTCTATATCGTATTTTATTATATTATATTATATTCGAGAGTGTTATGTGCCAAGTACATGATATGAAGCTCGCCCTAGTGGGCGACACTAGAATAATTTTGGCCACCTGGTGTTCTTTGACGTGCGCGCAATCTATGGCGCACGGGCGTTTCTTGCAATTTGCATCTTTCTTATTCTGAGCTCTAGAGAGAGCGCGCAAAGCATGAAAAAATTGATGTCACTGCGTTTGCGCATCGGTATTTCAGTGTTTCCAAGGGACTAAGCCCGCATAGCTACCAAAGGAGAACGACGTCCAGCGAATGTCAATACTTTCATTGTGAAAATCGAACTCTGCCAAAGTGCCACATGACAAGAGATTTAGGAAGGAGGTCTCTCGCCTTCTTTTAAATTACCTACAGGACACGGATTTGGCCTCCACATGGTGAACTGAGGAGTGAGCATTTGTAATTGTGAGGTCTGTGTCTGATTATGTGATTTATTTATTTTAAGTGTCGCTACGGTGGAGCAATTGCCGGCAGCAACTGCAAGGCTAATCCCACCAGTAGCCTACAACAACTCAACTCAACTCAACTCAACTCAACTCAACTCAACTCAAAGAGATGTACCGGGGCTGAACACGCGCACAAGCACACTCCCCTGCGTTCAATGGGCATGCTAGCTTCGTTCTCAGAAACGCGATCTCAACCACCGTGGTGGTGTAGTGGCTTTGGCGTTGAGCTGTTGAGCCGGAGCGTGCAGGATTAAATCCCCCCTTTCTACAAGTGCTCCCGTGAAAAAAATTTAAATGATGGGGCCTTTTACGTCCCAAAACCACTCACGTAAATGATAATTACATAGAAACAACTTCATTGGGTGTTTCTGTGCATGCACTGCAATTATTCAAATGCGACATATGCCCTAAAACAAATATTTTGCTTAATTGCGCGTAGCTAATCCACTAAATAATAGTACTCAAGAAATAGTCTTAAAAATCTAAACCGACTACGAAAAATGTGCTGTCGGTCTAACTTGTCTTACGCGCAGCACTCTATTGTTGAAGTTTAATTGAATTTAATTACTTGAATCACACGGTTCATAGGGTAAATTAAATTATTGGGTTTTAAGTGCCGTTACCACAATCAGATCATGAGGCACGCCGTAGTGGGGGCCTCCGGAATAAGTTGGACCACCAGGGGTTCGTTAAAGTGCACCTAAATCTCAGGATACGGGGGTTTTCGCATTTCGCCCCCATCTAAATGGGGCCTCATGGGGCCTCAATGGGGCCGCCGTGGCCAGGATTCGATCCCGCGACCTCGTGCTTAGCAGCCCAACGCCATAGCCACTAAGCAACCACGGCGGGTGGTTCATAGGTTATGGTTCAGGAAGAAAGGGAGGGGAAGGAAAGACTCAAAGCCTCTAACCCTACAGCTAGAATAGAACTGGCAGAACTTTCGAAGTTAATCAACAAGCGTAAGACAGCTGACATAAGGAAGTATAATATGGATAGAATTGAACAAGCTCTCAGGAACGGAGGAAGCCTAAAAGCAGAGAAGCAGAAACTAGGAATTGGCAAGAATCAGATGTATGCGTTAAGAGACAAAGCCGGCAATATCATTACTAATATGGATGAGATAGTTCAAGTAGCTGAGGAGTTCTATAGAGATTTATACAGTACGAGTGGAACCCACGATGATAATGGAAGAGAGAATAGTCTAGAGGAATTCGAAATCCCACAAGTTACGCCGGAAGAAGTAAGGAAAGCCTTGGGAGCTATGCAAAGGGGGAAGGCAGCTGGGGAGGATCAGGTAACAGCAGATTTGTTGAAGGATGGTGGGCAGATTGTTCTAGAAAAACTGGCCACCCTGTATACACAATGCCTCATGACCTCGAGCGTACCGGAATCTTGGAAGAACGCTAACATAATCCTAATCCATAAGAAAGGGGATGCCAAAGACTTGAAAAATTATAGACCGATCAGCTTACTGTCCGTTGCCTACAAAGTATTTACTAAGGTAATTGCAAATAGAATCAGGAACACCTTAGACTTCCGTCAACCAAAGGACCAGGCAGGATTCCGTAAAGGCTACTCAACAATAGATCATATTCACACTATCAATCAGGTGATAGAGAAATGTGCGGAATATAACCAACCATTATATATAGCTTTCATTGATTATGAGAAAGCGTTTGATTCAGTCGAAACCTCAGCAGTCATGGAGGCACTGCGGAATCAGGGTGTAGACGAGCCGTACGTAAAAATACTGAAAGATATCTATAGCGGCTCCACAGCCACTGTAGTCCTCCATAAAGAAAGCTTTGTCTGTTGTGCTTTCGTAACGTGCGGAAGGTGAGAGGAAAAGAGAGAGAGAGAGAGAGAGAGAGAGAGAGGGAGGGGGGGGGGAGCTCATACGCCATCACGTGCACCAGCTAGAGGAGGTATCTACAATCGAACTCTTTAAGTCTGTTGCCAGTAGTTATACTGCAGGAGCACTCCTGTGGCCTTCAGGGCTGACGAGGTATGAGGGCGGGCTCGCAAACGGAAGATGAAGCATCGGGTGGTAAACAGTACAGTCGAACATAATTTTGCTTCAGCACAGCTGTCAGCTAGCGCAGGTTTGAAAAAAAGAAATTTGGGTTTACCTCAGACAAGGCCATCATAGATGTCGACGGTTCAGCAAAGGAAAACTTAAGCCAGTTGTTGAAGGTTTTTGATTTTGCACTGTAATAACTTCAGAATGAGTGAATTCTGTTATTGTTACGGATAATAGACTCTTCTGCATTTTTCTTTTTTTTAAGGGTGCAAAAAGAAAAAAAGGAATCTTTCGCCAACCCGGCCCTGCAAAAGTGGACGTCCAGAGAAGCTGCTGAAAAACATCACTACCATTGCTTAGGTTGTTATGCAGAGCTTCATTGCTTTAGCAAAATGGTACTAATGGTAATCTAGAGTAACGGTAATAATATGAGTACTGGCAATTATGGAAGCTTTTCCCTATGTCGCTTCTCGTATTCACGTTGCTCCTCAGGAGTCCTAACTATGCGTTGCCTACATATGGTGGTGTTGCAACAACAATGCAATCAGTTGCTAGGCTGGTTCTTTTATATATGAAAGGCTAGTGAAGTCACTCCCCACAGCGCACGCTGCCGTCGTGCTGCAGCTTGCAAAACAGTAATCTTTACTGGTAATGGCATGCGGGCAGCGCTACGTGCTTCGCATTCTTATCAAGAGCGCCTTATCCTCAATGATGTCGACGGGATACTTGTTTTGAGCTTGATTGAAACGAATGCAGTGCTGTATGTTGTATGCATGATACCAAGGAATGTATGCACTTTTATCTTCAAGTGCTTAAGGTTTTATTAAATCCCTGAATGTATCTTTTCCTGTGAGGACGGGCCGCGCAAAATCATGACAAACTAAAGGCTAACAGCTTCGCTGTAAAATGAAATAAGGAAGTTGCACCTACATTTTTTTTAAAAATATCATTAGGGACAAATAATTTTTGCCGCTAATCAGCCAGTCGTGCACCTGAAGATTGACTTGGCATGAAGTCTCTCAGGAGCTTTTAACCATTTGTGCATATAAGCAGGTTCCGGCATTCGTTCTTTGATAAATACCAAACAATTTTCATTTTGAGAACACGTTGTCATTGGTAAATTATCTGCCTACCTTGCGGTAAGGTAGGTAGACTGCTGGCCAGCTTTCCGAATTTATGCTTGAAGCATATAATCACGCTTAGAAAATAATTATACCGATGTACTGAAGGTATGACAGACTGTATGTATGCGCTATTTTGTATTATTCATGGTAATAACAATAGAAGAAAGGTGCGAACAGCATTCATAACGAGTCTTCTTGCCGAGACGTCTGCTATTCATAAAGCACGAAGCATGTGTCACGGTGTATTTAACGCTTGCGTAAAGTTAGCGGCTGATTCAGTGCTGTCATAAATTACCTCTTCACTTATCAAAAATAAATTTATTCTTGCCTTTGTTGTAGCTTTTGCCAGGAATAAAGACGACGCCCAGTGGCACAAATAATGTAACGGCTTACGAAACACAATACAACCCTTTACATGCTATACAAAGCGCACGCCAATGTATGACATCTCGCCGCAGGCAAAAGCATAGATAATCATTAGGTGCGGTACAAGAAATTTCAGTCCGTTTTGCAACTTTCCACGTGGAACTATCTGCTCATGACGCGAAAGTGAGAAATGACCAACAAGAGGAAAGCTCGAGGATAAAACGAAACGTGCTGCTCCTAAAAGGCGAGGCTACTTTAAAGGGGAACAAAAAATTACGACCCACATTCGGAAGCCCAGCCCTCTGCTGCTATCATCGTGCTCAAAATATTGCGTTCGTTTAATTCTTTTAGTGCCCGCATGGCTCCCTGTGTTTTGTTCTTCTCCGTAATGGCACAGGGGAAGAAAACGTGCCTCAAGAGTCATTTGTTTCTTTCGGGGTCACAGACGTCGACGTGGCGTGTCATTCTTCCAACCACCATACATCACGGGCGCCGCATACGATAGCAGCCAGAGAATCGTGAAACCAGACAGAAAAAGAAAGGAATAGGGGAGTCTTGGCAAAATAGAAAAAACACACACAAAATAAAAGCAAAAGACGAGGAGAATAATTACAAATTCTGATTTGGCCACTTTTGATGGTGAAAGATTTCGTTGGCTTTGTAGCTCCCCACATTTGAGGCCTTGTAGAGCATTCGCGTCCTGTTGGAGGCGAGAAAGCTGCCCGAAAGAAGGTTTAAAAAGACAAGCATGACTGCCTGCAGGTCACTGAGCTTCGCACTTTTTTTTATGCTTACTTCATTTTCAATTTTTTGTTGCTTAAGAAAAGCGCATAAATTTTGTGGATTATCTTGCTGCTGCTGTTCGTTAGACTAAACCAAAAATCCAAGAGGATAGAGCAGAGGTCAAAATCGGTTGCTTCTAATAAATTGTTGAATAACCCGTGTAAAGTTATGATGGTGCCTGTAGGAGGCAACTGCAGCTATCCTCCTTTGATGAGTTAAAATTATAGCAACAAGATTATTCGCTGCGTTCAAAAGAACGTTCGGCAGCATGTTACACACCTGTAATACGTGAAGGCGAAAGCCTGCTGCACACGTGTTAATGCATTATGTTATACGATCGGAGGGGTAAGACTCCTTGCAATAGATAACAAGCCGCAGTGTGAAGTACACCTGCGGCAAGCCGTTGTCTGCGAGCTTCGGCGTCCTCTCTTCGCTGCCGTCTCGCACCGTCGCGTTCCTGCTTTCGCAGTTCAGCTTCTTCGGCTCGTTTTCGACGCTTAGCTGCGGCTTCCCGCGATCGTATAGCGCGGTCAGACTCGCGCCAACGACGTTTCTCTTTGACTTTACGTTGCATCCTCTCAGCGGGGGAAAGCAGCACTCGCGGTCGAAAGCCTTGCTCGCGCTCCGCACGTCGCACGTCGTTTCTCGCTTGGCGAGCATCCTCAGACGTAGTGTACTTCCGAGGGGGGTATGCAAAGCTTTATTTATGGTCCGGATGCTTATTTTGAGCTTGTTTTTTATTGAAACGTATGCTGTTCTGTGTGTCGTATGGGTGATCTTAATGAATGTATGTACTGTTCGCTTCAATTTGCTGAGCACTTGTAGCCTCGGCATTAATGGGGCACAAGCCATTGCATTTATCGCTTGCTTACGGGGGTATGACCAATGGACAGTTTGCAAACCAGTGAGCGCCATCTGGCGCACAACATGCAAAGCTGCAGCCTTCTGCGTGCGAGAGTATGTGGCTAGAAAGCGAGTTTCGTTTCTCGGCTTCTGCCTGGCCTCTGCCGCGACAACTGCGTATGTTCACTGCGGCAAAGTAATTGAAGACGCCGTCACTCCGTTCCAGTTTTCGTACCTGTCATGGACCTCCGACTTCTCGAAGCGTACCGTTCAAACTGATTGCGTGTGGCAGTACCTGCTTTCTATAACTGCCGCTATTCGCCAGGCTCATCGAGGATCGGAACTGAAGGAAGATTACGTTAAAAACGTATATTCGGAGGCTGCTGCCTGCCAGCACGGGACTGATGCGAGCGACATGCACTCCTTCAACGAAGAGCGGAATGCACGTTGTCGAAACACACTGCCGATGTGTTGCCCAGTGTCCACACTTGATTTCGCAGACTGGCCGCGCACAGCGACCATCGTGCAAGGCAGCTCGCATTATTTGCTCCTTGCTGCCGACATAGTATAGAGAGAACTAACTCTGTGTTCATTTCACCTCGACACAATTGTCTAGATACTAAAATGCTCACGAAAATAAACGCTTTATGACTCGCGGCGTTTTCATTACAAGCGCCGTCGGTTGCTGCTTCGACAACCGGAAGCTATAAGCATACCGGCTCGAGCGATCAGCGGCTGCCGACTAAGTCAGCGCGCCGAGCGTGATGCTCCGCTTAGAAGAGTTTACCGTACTAATATGGCCCGTCTGTAACAAAGCAATGTGTCCCGGAGCTGTTTGCCTTATTACGATGGTCCGTTTTCGCGTACGGAAAATACGGGAAAGTCTCAAACGGCGTGCCGTTCTATCGACTGTATGCACTAACGGCCACCGATGAAGACGGTAGGGCTTGCTCACTGGCCGTGGGTGTCGCCGGTTACGAAGGAGCTTCTTCTAGCAATTGAACAAATAGTTTTTTTGCGAACTCTATAATGCATGCATGAATATTAAGAGGCTAAATGAAAAATACATTTGGATATTTGTACACCATTGGCAGAAAAAAGCAAACCAGGCGAACTCCGCCGCACGGTGGTCGCTCCGCGCTGCCCGACGGCGGCACCACGCAACTGCCCTCGGATGGTGTGTTTCGGTCTCTTCAGTGGCGTAGTATACTGGGCGCTGATTGTCATATGAGGCGCACTTTCGACATCACTTCATAATATTGATTATAACTACATGTCCGCGACAACTGAGTGACACCACTGCGCTTTCGCAAGCGATGTCCGTCCTCGTCCATCATGAGCTGTCCACATTCCTGCAAAATGCGGCTGCGTTTAAGGGCGTCTCGAGGCTACGCAGGTCGAAATAAGCTCGCGGCGCTGGCATATGACAATTCAGCAGCCGCAAGTAGCGCGATGAGAACTGGCTCTGCGAGGAGCGAGCAAGTTGCATGCTGTGATGGCATCTCCGGCCGTCGCTTATCCATGCTGCTTTCCTCCCCGGATAGCTCTTCTCGGACGGAAATCGAAATAACCTCGTGCTCCATTTGCCAGTGAAGCAATTTGAGCACAGTACGCAACTCAACTAGCCGGTCTTTTCACGAAAATACCACGATCAAAACCATCACAAACCGGCGCCTCAAGGCGCGCTAAGGCTGCGTTGGTTGTTCGTCTGCTTGTCATACCTAACCATGTAGAGGGCGCTCGTGACAACCGTGTTCGCGCATGCGCAACAGTACTTTTGCAATGTGTCCATTGCGGGTGATGATATTTTTGTACCGCTCGACTAGGCGCCGCATTTTTTAGGCGTGCGCCATTGCAACGAACCACCTTAAGCCTTTCGCCTTAAAAAGAAAACGAACAAGCATAGAAGAATTTTATGCTTGCCATTAACAACTCGGTCAATAGCTGAGGGTATTTGCACAGACTATCGTCACTTCACTGGAAATGCTGTCAACACTGGAATATGCTATCACATTAGTGCAATGACGCATGGACGTCAGCATGGCCATATCAGTGCAAAAAATCATTTGCGCGACATATTTATGTAATTGGGCATCATGACAAGCTAAACTTGACTCTCATTAAGCGTGAACTGCAGCCTCCCATCCAGAACAGTGTGTTATAAAACGCGGAATAAGTGACTGGGATTGAACAAAAGTGTAGGCATGGATAACTTAACACTGTCCATGTCTAAAGACGAACATTTGCGTAATCTGTAATGCGTTTAAGAGCTAGTAAGTGGCTTTGCAGTAAGTGGCAAACACGCGTATAAGTACAGACAATGCGAGATCAACTGTCAACGCATAACAAGTAGTGTCTCCCTCCGTCGTCTTAAAGACCAATCGCAACGAAATCTTAGGCGGCGTAAGAAGTATAGTTTCAGACAGTGTAGATATTAAAGTAGCCTTAGAGCAAAATTTTACGTTGTATGTACCATCGGATGAGTCACAACGTGATATAGAAAGAGAACAAAAAACACATTCCCGCAGAACCCGTCTCATAATGAATGTCCACAAAAAAAATTTTTTTTTTTGAAATTATGGGGTTTTACGTGCCAAAACCACTTTCTGATTATGAGGCACGCCGTAGTGGAGGACTCCGGAAATTTTGACCACCTGGGGTTCTTTAACGTGCACCTAAATCTAAGTACACGGGTGTTTTCGCATTTCGCCCCCATCGAAATGCGGCCGCCGTGGCCGGGATTCGCGACCTCGTGCTCAGCAGCCCAACACCATAGCCACTGAGCAACCACGGCGGGTGTGAATGTCCACGTTAGTGCAGTTAGCATTGAAGCAACGTAGCGACACACTGTATTGCTGACGTCGAAATGCGTCACGTATGAAGCGTGTATGCTGTCGGAATCCTCTACCGCGTTTCTTTCTGAACAGGCTGCGCAATCTAGTGACGGCATCACTTCGTGTTGCCGCCACTAGGGACGAAAGAAAGAACAAAGAAAAACAAAGAACAAGGACCAAAGAACAAAGAAAGAAAGAACGAAAGACAGAAAGACAGAAAGAAAGACGGAAAGAAAGAGAGAACGAAATAAAGAACGGAATAACCTTTAAGTAGCTCATTAAGTGCTCGCATGTGCCGTTCAGGAGGTCGAGCTACAGCTCCATACGTTTGCTTCACGCTGTTGCCCGTTATGTCTTGCAAGAAGTCTACGAGAAGAATGCATTACCCCGTGTGCAGCACGTCTTCGCTTCACGTGTTACAGGAGTGTAACATGCTGCCGAAGTTCTTCACGTGCCATTTACAGGATGCTAATAAAAAAAACTTAGACAGTTACCACCGCTGTACCTTTGCCAAGTTTGCTTTAATAGTCAAACGAATCAGAAAGCAAACGGGCGTAGCCGACACTCTGGTTGATACTAGAAGAAAAAAAATGACCATCGACAGGCCATGCAATGCGTAGGGACGATAACCGTCGGTCCACTAGAGTGAAGGAATGGGCGCCAACGGAAAGGAAGTGCAGTCGAGGACGGCAAAAAGTTTGGTGGGGCGATGAAATTAGGATATTTGCTGGCATAACTTGGAATCAGCTAGCGCAAGTCAGGGGTAATTGGAATTCGCTGGGAGAGGCCTTCGTCCTGTAGTGGAGATAAAAAATAGGCTGATGATGGCTGCTTATCAACTACAAAACTGAAATTTCGTTGCAGTAAGAATTTAAGCATTCATGCATGCGATACTACGTCTTGACAGCCGGTAATGAAGACAGCGCCGCCGGTCTACTCTGTATTTGTCTGTACTCAAATGAGGCACCTTTGGTGATTCGCTGCCTGAAATTTCGTAAACGGGTACTTGCAGCCGCTACAATGGAACACACCGGTGCGGACATGAGTTTTCGAGCACTACCAAAGTGCTTGATAGCGCACTATCATTATCAAAGCGTCTGTCTCTTTGAGACCTGTGGTGGCACTCCGTTATGAGACTTGAAAATCTGCATTGTGACTAAATGAAATTACATTCTTGGGATTTAACGTCCCGAAACTACTCTGTGGCTGTTATCAGGAACGCCGTAGCGGAGAGATATCTGGGTTAATTCTGATCACGTATAAGAGTTCTTAACATTCGCATAAATAGAAGAACATAACGCGTTCTTGCACTTCGTACCCATTGAAATGGGGCTCAAACCCGTGATCTCATCTTTAGCAGCAGAAAGCCATGCTTTCAAACTACCAAGGCTGCCGTATGTTAAGCGAACAGCCACAAAAGTTAGAAGTACGAAGAAAAGAATAGCGTGTAATTTAAAGATCAGGCTTCGTGGTCCTATCAACTGAGCTGCATCGCAAGAACTTCGACCCGTTTTAAATTCGTAGCGCAGCTTAAGCGCTACTTATATGTGGATAGCAAGCAGCCTTGACTCTTCTTTGAAAAGGGGTTCTTTGGATATCAAAATTTTTCTTTGATGAAATATATTTAAAACCTTCCAGTCCTCTAGACATTCCATACAATTGAGATTTGATATTTAGCAGGTTTCACCTCTTCTATTAAAAAGAAAACAGGATAACGGAATGAAACTTTCTTGCGCCTGAGCATCGACACCCAATTTGTGCGGCTTGATTGACAATCTTCACAGTCAGAAACTGCTGATGCTGGATACACGGACAAACAAAGATAGGTTCGTCGTTTCAGCACTCTGAGGAAGCCCCTTAGTGCCTGCTGCCTGGCATCAGCCATCGAAGCGACACCGCGGACAGGGTGGCGCAGCCGTGAGCATGGCAGACATAATCCGTTTTGCGAAGTGTACATCGTGCAACCGTCCACACTGAGACAGCATGCGCTGTTGCTCTCCGCGGGCAGTCAGATACAATGCACGGCGTTAACACGGTCCGGATAAGTAAACGGAGAACGCCGAGAGAAACCCGCCAATGCTGCAGTATCCACGGTCGAGATCCTCGCTGTAGAAGGAGAAAGGAAAAGCAGTAGCCGGGTCACGGAGACTATCTTTCAGAGTAGTGGGACTAAAGGCCTAGAGTCACTTGATCAAGGGCGACTAGAGAACGCGTAAGAAAATGGCTGGAAGAAGAGGAAGAAAAGTGAAATGAAACCTAAAAAAAAAGAACCCGGAGATCTCGGGAGCACTTGTGTTTCGTCCGCACGATTAACCTACGGAGCGCTGGTGCCGGGAGAGTGCTTTTCATGAAGAAGCGAGACTCCATCGGCTCGCGCCCTTCTCCGAATAGAGAGAAGCGAATGCTCGCGCTGATCCGTACCGACACGGGCTTCAGCACCGCAAGGTTTTTGAAAGCACGTACGCAGACATACACAAAAAAAAAAGAGAGAGAAGAAAAGAAAAGACGCCCAGAAATCGAAGAGCAAGTTTTCCTCTGGCATCTCGCTTAGCCTTTGGCTAGAAAGCTCTTGTTGGCTCTCGTTCCATTCCAGCATCAGCCTCTGAGCACCTACGCACAGAGAACAGGGACAGACAGGGAGAGCAAGAGAAAAGTGCAGTCCACCTTTTTCGGCCACTCGAATCTCGCGAAGAAAAACTAGGACCGCTACTACCAGTGCGGCTGAAGGGAGTCGATGTCGACAAACAAACCCGGGAAGTTCAGACCGGCAGGGGCTTTTCCCATCGGCCAGGTAGATGTACATCTTTCTTCTTGCTTCTTCCGTTTCCGAACCAAGTTGTTTCTCGCCGAATGGCAGGCGCCACTCTGCCGCTAGGCCATATATAGCACACAACGCAACAAGAGTGCGCTTGGCCAGCACCTGAGCGCTCCTACACACGTCTACCGCCTTTTTTCCCCCTTCAGACAGAAAGGAAAGCATGCGGGAGGCGATAGAAACTGCGGTATACATGGGTCGTCGAGGCGACTCTCGTAACGGAAACCTGTCTCCTTACAACCGGGGGTTGTGTTGCTCTTGGATGCTCTCTCTCTCTCTCTCTCTTTCTCTCTTTGAACTCGGAAAGAAAGAACGAATGACTAAGCCTAGGACGGCTATATAGGTCTGCGAGCACACTGTAGCCTTTCGGCAATTGAGAGGCCGGCACGGCGGGCAGGTGTGGGATATGGCCGCTCACTTCCGGTCGGCACACGGAGAGAGAAGCGGCTCGTATTTCCGGGGTTTCGACACTTCCACATAGGCTCGGTGTGTGGTGTAGGATCGTATCTAGCCGTATCTAGCCAAGACGTATTCTCCGGAATCGGCGGATTGCGAGGAATACGGACTGAACTAGAGACGTCCCGTAAGGCAAGTGCAGTGCCATGCTATCAGCCGGTGCCAATGTATGCCACTAGAATATATATATATATATATATATATATATATATATATATATATATATATATATATATATATATATATATATATATATATAATGCTAATGGAATCATGGAGCAGAAAACCTGTGACGTTAATAGAAACAAAAGAAGTTAGGCCCCCGGGCAATCCGCCCGCTGATGCAGTGAAGCCCTTTCCAGCACGTCGCAGCATTAGCGGCGGTGCCATGAATGTTGTGAAGCAAGAAAGAAAAAAACAGAAAGAGAAAAACATACTAAAACAGGGTGTGCAGGCGGAGCAAGTGCCGACGTTGATCGCCACGTCAAACCCGCCTGTAGCTACAGCACACCACCACAACCACAACCACCAACACCCCCACCCCCACATGCAGTGTGAGAGCCACATTCGAATGAGCAAGGGAGCTAAAGGGCCTCTTCACAATTGCGGAGTGTTAGCGCGAAGGAAATTGCCTTTGATGCTTCTTTGTCGCCTCTGATGCATATAGTGGTTTTCGGCAGTGTGATTCAGCAGATTGAAAAGAGAAGGATGTCTTGTACATTGCTGAAGAGTAAAATGCTGAACTTCCAATAAATTTGCGTTTACTTATAGCCTGTATTAACATATTAATAGCTAAATTTTGTTTCAGTAAGCCACTGCTCTCTATTGACGTGGCGAATGTGTGCACTGTAATTCCATGAGACAAAAATGTGAGCCTAAAAACAATTTCAGAGAACGTAAATAACATAGAAAAATTAGCATATAACAACCTTAAATTATTCTTTATTTGATTCATTAATCATAACATGACAAACAAGTCACATCTCTTGTAGTCACATGAGCTTTCTATACGGGAATAACACAGTGGATATGCAGCGCTTCCAGTGATTGTAAAAGGGCAATAATCGACAGCCATAATGCTTAAGTTCATAATTACTCGTTGGCCCTGTGCTACCAGCGTTGAGATGCAATAAACTGTCGCCGTGTGTGTACTGAACGAAGTTACACAACAAAATAAAAATATAATCAACTCTAAAGACGTAATTCTCTTTCACTGTGACATAGTTATGATTTGAATATCACTCCAGTAACGACCGAAGACTGCGGAAGATCCTGATTTATTTTTCATTGTCTTCCCACTCTCATGCGGCCATTGTTTTATAAGAGAAACGACGTTAGCAGGAAATCTGATTTCCATGGTTCCTTGCTGGGCGTCGAGTAAGTTGGCTGAGACATGCTCGCCACCATACGGATATTCTTTCCGGTTTACTGCTCCGCCACCAAGGGTAACTGAGAAGAGCAGCAATCGTCGAAGGCAAATAGCAGAGATAAATCATGGAAAAATGGAAACGTGAAAACCGAAGCAGAACGAAACGCTGCTTACGTGGGACACTGAAAACAGGCCGTCGTACTTACTGGAAAAACAAAACGCCCGACGTTCCCCGAATGCTTTTAGTTAGGCGGAAAAATGAAGCCGCCAAAACGTTCCTGTCTTCCCGTTAATTTAGGAGCGCTAGAGAGTAACAAAAAGAAAAGGTGGCGGCAGAAGGGTGAGGGGCGTGGGCGGATGAGAGGTGCGTGTGGGGGCGAAGGAAGACTCGCCACGTTTCCAACGTGTCGGGCTTTTTTTGCCCTTGTTGCTGCAGCGCTGCCCCCATCCGCCTTTTTCGTTCTCTGGAGCGCCATATCCCGGACCGGGATGGATGGGTGCCCTTCCGAGATGACCAGACCAAATGCGAGAGAGCGCGCAGAGGCGCAGCGCTGTCCAGATTAGAAGTAAGGTGGACGCAAAGCGCGCGGGATTACACGGGTCGCAAAAAAAGAAAGAAAGAAAAACACGAAGGACCGCACCCCGAGAGAGGCGTTGATCGGGCCTGCGATAATGTGGAGCGCGGGCCAGCGGCCCATGAGCTAGGGCACACGAGAACATGAACGGGTGGTCGAGAGCGCGCAAATACCGCGAGCCTTCACGGGGTTAGAGACGACGACGAAACAGCGCCGGTGCGGATAGCGATAAAGCAGCCCTACCCTCCCTCCCCCCTCTTTCGCTCGTCTCGCGTACTTCCTAAGCGTCGGGGAGAATGTCTTGTGGTAAAAAGCGGCGAAACTCGCGCGCGAGAAAGAATCATCGGGCCGAAATCAGCGACCCGCTCTCCAAAAGGGGCCAAACAAGTTGGATCCCTGTATAACTAATGCAGGAGAAAAAAAAATGCAAAAAGTGCGAGTATAGATAAACTTAAGTGCACGATCAAGAAACCCTGATGGTCAAAATTAATCCACAGCCTCCAACACACCGTGCATCATAATCGCATCGTGGTTTTGGTACGTAATATAGCAGAATTTAGTTTAATTTTGTATCCGACATGATTTCAACATCGTTATTTTCATCAGTGCTCTTGCTTTTGATTCTTTATCTTGCATGCAGATTTGAGCACGCAGCGCTAGCACAATTGTCTACGCAGCGCGTGAAGCGGCTAGTGAATCTCTTCCCCCCTTTCCCGCCACGGTATGTTATACTTAGGCAGTACAATATTGGTTCTTAAGGATACATACTCTGTGAGGAGAGCTTCACACATTAAGCCCAATGTGACGGCAGCGATGGGATGCCTTTTTTATATTACCTGAATGCTACAGACCATGCTACATGGCCATGCTACATGGCCATGCTACATGGACGTAACGCTTAAACTGGTGTGGTTATTTCATGGCCTGCAGTGTGGCCCACTCCTACAAAGGAAGTTTCCACACTGCGCCCTCTATTGTTGCTTCCGTAATGTCAAATTAATGAAAGGTTCTTTTTTTTTGTTTAGGTTTGGCAAACTAAAGAATAATTTCTAGGCAGACCTGCTCGGGAGCCACGCTGCGTACCCTATTATTTCCATTAAGCCGAAGTTATATTTTTGTCAATAAATAAGGTATCAGTTGTAGGCCTCCTTTTGCAACAGTCATTCTGTGGTGAGTTATGATAACATCCACGACGAATTTAACATCTTCTACAAACGCGACCTGTATGAAAGCTGTGCTTGTGTATGAATGTTAGTAACACACTACTAACGAGCATAGGGTTCTTTATACAGCTGTACCCTCCAGACCGCTTTCTTGAATATGTCTTCATTCTTGCTCCGAAAAAGCGTCAATATTCTTAATTGTGTTTTAGCCTGCATTTGTCTTTTGGAATCTTTTTGATCTGCATTTGAAAAACATATAAAGTCATATCAAACGAAATATCTTAGAATTTGCAGTCATACTAACACATGCCCACGTGAAAAAAAAAAAAAAAAAAAAACAGAATGGCATGATTGTTTCCTTTTGAAAGGAACCTGTTTAAAAATGGGCAAACGAGGTTCAACAACGCTTTAAAAAACTTCCTCGTAAGAGTCTAAGTCATCGTTTGACAAGCGCAAATCTCAAGAGCTTTTCGCACTATATTCACCCTTGCTTCTAATGCGAGTACGAAAAAAAAAAAGACAGTGAAATTTGGGAGATCTTTTCATCCCTCAGGGCCTTGAAAGGACTCTCATTTCTCAACTATGGTTTTCAGTGCATTGTACGGATGCCGCATCTACTCAAGTGCGCGGCATAAATGGCAGAGTTTCAGGCTCCATCTAAGGCTGCCTTAGTCCGTGAAAGTTTTGAAATCATCAAGTTAGTTCCAAAGCCGCCAAAGAGTATGACAGCAGAACATCATCAATAACCTGATTTCGTAAAGCAACGGGTGGGTGTGTGCTATATCCGAGTTTCCTTGCCAAATACATATTTAGAGAAAAGAAAGGCGGACGTTGTCACTATACTTTTCTTTTGACGTATATAGCCGCTGGAGATAGCTGAGTATTACATACGGCTCCAATACTGTCACCGCAAAAAGAATGGAAAGTACTTTTGGTTTTCGCCTTTACCATTACCTTCCCTAAAAAAAACCTTTATGCTTTATTTGTTTTATTACCCCGGATGTCATCTAGTTTTGAATTATTTTCCAGTCTCAAGAGAGTAATGCTTAAGTCAGTTCTTATGTGTGTCTCCAATTGATATGCACCAGCTTCTTGAATAGCCTTAAATGACGTCAGTGTGCAACAATAAATGTAAGGTGTAAAAAGTCCTCACAATTTACAATGTCGTTTTAATGCTAATATAAGAAACAAGTTGGCTGCCAGGAAAAATGTAGTCAATGTGGAAAGGTCGAGAGAAAAAGGACACAATGAAGACGCACGCACACAAGCAGATATATAAATTACCTATAAGCTCCGAATTCAGTACGAGCAGGGTGCTCTACCAATTTGGCTATGGTTATGGTTGTTCCTCAATCTACATTCTTGAATAATGTAACATGTGCATTTAATCTATCCCTGCGCGTGTTAGCCAGCGCCGCCAATGTATGGCCATGACAATGAGTGGGAAACATCATTGAACCCTGTGATGACCGAACACAGTTTCACATCAAGAAAATTAGGACTTGTTCAGCGTTATTTCTGACCATCGAGACTGCATTTTTACAAAAGTCAATCAAATATTATTCGAGTTATAACTTAGGTTGAGGAGCAATGAATTGACAAACAGTTTGTTGAACTACGTACGGCTGAAACTTCTCTCCAGCATATCAAAAACGTGATTATACGGGTTTTGCGTTAAGCTTTCCACGCCTAAATTATCATTCTGAGCCACCAAACTCAGCGCCGCATACACGACACATTGCCTATTTCAGGGTTAAACTACAAGTATCACGTGAGCGTCACGTGAGCTAAAATCAGGGGAAGCAAGAGGCCGGCTGCGTACCTTGACCCTGTGCCATGGTTGATGGTGCCAACTAACCTCACACGCTGCGATGCAACTGCACTGTATACATAGCGCATATAGCTTGGAATGGCGCTTATGATGGCTTATTCCTTCCATTTTGTAACGAGTAATAGAGCGATACGCGACTGTTGTCAGGAGCCCACCGGGAACCTCTGGATCTTTCCTCGATGTAACGTCCAGCGCCCCTCTCTCCAGACCGTTTAAGGGTACGGGATAAATCCTACACTTGCCCTGCATATTAAGGCATGTTCATGACCCGTTTTATTTGGAACTGAGCAAGGCAAGTTGTCATACTGGTAGCATTGCATTGAGAATTTGAAGCTATTTTAAACCAAGCAGAATTGTTGCTCGCGAATATATAGTATTTTTTTATAACTTTTGTACTGAAGGCGTCCGAATTCTCAACAATAACAACAATGAAATATTCTGTAGAAATACATTTTTTCATTGGATTTTTATAGTTCTGCTACATTAGACATATCTAGTGATTTGGTAGGTGCTGGAGAAAGATTCTTTTTTTTTTAGTTAAAAGTAGAGTAGCTTTAGAAATAATGAGGTAAATGTAGGAAAGAATGTTGTGTCGAGATAATAAAACTAAAATAAAACTAAAGTTTTACTTCCCATCTGCACTTCAGTAAAGACCTACTAAGGCACCTATTAGGTAGCCACTGGGCACATAATTATCTCCACAATCCACTTTTTCCTTTACGGCACTTTTTTTTTGGCTATCGGGGCCTTTTTTGTGATGAGCCGTGCCGCCCGCTCAGCAAAGCATATAGGGTCGACGCCAGTCAATCTCTCTCAAGCATTGATTGCACTGTTTAGCGGCGCGGTGAAAGATCAGATGCTCTTAGAAAGTTTACTGGGGCAATGCTTTCATCGTTGAAAGTTAGGACAGCGTGGATGGTGCACGCAGCGAAACGAGCTATAACGTTCAAATACGATAGAACGAACAGCGCAGGACGTATGTACCTCGCACGCAACGCTATAGAAACGTTCTCGATGCGCTTTTGGCTGTATTTCGAGCTTGTCTGTTGCGTCAATTTACTTTCTAGGTGGCTTTCAGTGTTTCCAGAGAACAATTAAAGATCATTTTACAAGCTTAAAAAAACAGCCTTTTGCTCTTGCCTGCTTTTGATGCTACAAGGGTATATATATAAAAATCACTAGTCACTAAAAGAAGCTGGACTTGCCAAGCAACCAGTTTGTTTAGGAAATCGCTCATTTAAAACATCGAAACTTCACAGAAGAAAAAAAAAAACAAGATATTGAATTTCATTCAGAAAGGAGTGGCAATTTTATATAGCACATAAACTAAAAAAAAAATATTTCTTTTCAGAAATTTCGCTTACACTGTTCCGTTCAACTTCCAGAAATGTTTCAATGACCAAGATTCTGGCCCTGTGAAGACAGGAAACAGACAGTATTATTTAATAATGCAAAACAAAGAACGAAAGCTTCAGCCTGCCCCCTTTGTAAAGCTATGGCCTCCTTGTCCGCTACATTCTTGGATGTGCTGCATTATAAGCGCGCAGCTGCACGCGCTGCTACAAACTTAATGTGCATTGTCCTAAGTGATTATTAGCAGCCATGTTTTGCATATTCTGCATGCGCACATTGTTTACCATTTCTTTCTTTTTCCCGTTAGCAAACAATCCTCTCGTCCTCTGTACCCAACTATACTTCCTTGTGCATTGTATCTTTTTACTTGTATATTTTACTTGCAGTGCAAACTCAACTATGTCTAATGTATCATCCTTAACATGTAAGCACAGGTCACCCCTGAGTGCTATAGCTTCGAGTAGATTTCTCAATATCAGAAGACGCACGGTACTCTGTCTGTAGAGCTATCGCCAGCTTCCTGGTGAAAGTTCAGCCTCACATCAAACGACGCACCTTATGTTGTCGTTGTTGTTGTTGTTGCTTCTATGTACGTGTATTTGTTTGTTTGAAAAAGGCCTAATGTCAAGCATTGTGCTGGCGAGTACGGATGATTCATAGAGCACATGCTAAAGCGAGCGAAAAATAGCAGTAGCTGGAAGCACCAAGAGCTCTTTATTCCAATGCAAACATGCTTCACGTAAAGCAGTTTAAGGGGCATAAAATGTGGTCCACTTCCTTAGAAACTGCATTCAGGACCCATAAAAATAAACTACTAGGCTACGGTAGAGAACATTTCTGCGCTTTTGAACTCAGAACAACAAAAAAGTAAAAACAAACGAAGAAAGAACAACTAGTAACGTAAGCAAACTTGAGCGTAAGCTTTTATAGAAGAGCTTTTCAGTGACATTGCGCCCCTTTATGTCTTCAGAAATATTTTTAAAAATCGCGCTGCGCATTTCAAGAGAGAAACAGCGCGCACAGAATGGTCCGAGCAGTAAACGCTGCACTTATTCTTCCCCCTTAGTAGCAAAGATTTGATTCTTTTCTACGCGCGATAAAGTTTATGACAAAGCCTCATGCAAGCGTCCCTTTTGTACTTAGCACATCGTTTTGGTTTTCGTTGCTCTCCATTGTTTCTATGTGTGTTTCACTTCAATTTGAGCGTGATGCAGAGACAAAAAAAGAGCAAAACAAAACTCTGATAACGCGCACAACAACCTCTATCTGCTATGCCTTTAGTGGAAGCCACATAAAATATCCCAAAACATTGATTTATGCTTTATAGCACGCAACAAAACATAATTTTATGTTCTTGGTTTCAACAGAAAAAAAAAGAAGATAAAGCCCGTCTTGCGCTAGTTGTTTCCAGAGTATTACTTCACGCTATCTTGAAGCATAACAGTAAGTTATGGGTTACGTTGCTGAGAAATTCTAGCTTTAAGCATAAATTAAGTTATTCTCAGATGGCTGCTGTATGTATGTCTATTTATTACCTCCTTCGGGAATTCCACATGTAAGCCTATGACGGGCACCTCTTTTTTGACGTGTGGCAGCTTTACTGCTTTGTTATGCTTGATATGCTTTCCCTAGGACTATTAAAAAAACACTGGTAAACTTATAAAAAAATTCTTGCGATGGCAGCAGCCGACGTCATACTGAGTTTTCTGCACAATTTCTGCATCTACACTTCAAGTATATTAACGTAAAGGTAATACATGTATTTGAAGTTTTCAACAGCGTAATGTAATTAAAATTTTTGCCTTCAAAAGCGCCGATTGAACTCGGAAATCTTATTGAGAGCTTCTTGTCTCCGTCACATCGATATTTTGAGGAATCTTCGATCACGGTGCTGTACTGAGAGGAACGACCCTGCATCGTCAAATAATACCACATGGTACAACGAGTACTGAAATACTTCTTTAAACATCGGAAAGCGCACGCACGCACGCACGCACGCACGCACGCACGCACACACGCACACACGCACACGCACACACGCACACGCACACACGCACACGCACACACACACACACACACACACACACACACACGTGCGCGCGCACACATACAAATACGTTGGCTTCAAGGAATTCGCAATCAGAAGCATTCTTTTTATCCCGCTGCCAAAGAGAAGTAACGCAAGCTTGATAGCTGTCGGCGTCTTTTCTATCGGTCTCGAGGGACCGTATCTCATACAAGAAGGGGGGCCAGAGCGATATAGGCGCACACGGCTGTAAGCCTTAAACTTGTTCAGGAACTACGTTAGAACATTCTATAGCGTAAATAAAAATAGCGGGTTAAATGTAAAAAAAAAGCCGGGAAGGAAGCATTCCATCTTTAAGACAACAAGAAAGAGGTTTGACTGGAAGCCAGAAATCGTTTATGTTCCCTGAAAAAGGGAGCGACAGAAGTCGTCGTCGTGGGACTGACTCACTCGATGCCGAGAATCGATCCGCGCGCAATACTTTCACGCAGGGCTTGAGCGGGAACTGGCCATAGATCTCAAGAGGGTGGTAGGCCAAGGGTGAAATAAGCGGACTCCAAGGCAACGGAAACCATGGGGGCTACTGTAAATGTAGCCGGTCGCTGCGCAGCACGCAGGGCGAGCAGATCGCCGCGGTGTGCAGAAAGGGGAATGCTGAGGTGAGCGCAATAAAGCGAGAGGAATATTACCCAGACTGGTGTCGAGTGCGCGAAGAAAATATTGTTCAGACGAACAGAAGAGCGAGATCGGGCTGGGCAGGCGACAGTATGAGTGAGAACGCGCATGTTGATGGAAATTTAGGGCGAAAACAAGGAATCAATCTCTTCCTTTTTTTTTTTTTTTGGTCTGTCCATCGTTTTTTTCTCTGCACCACTGTGCCGTGCGAGACGCAAATTGCCATTGTGCGAGACATGGTTTCGGTTCTCTTTTGCTGAAGAGAACCGAAGCACGCTAGTCGGTTCCAAATGGGCTTATTCTTTCATTGCCCTTTTTTTTCTTTTTGTGTGCTTTGTTTTTATTTGGCCAAGTTGTTTTCTTTGCTGGTACGTATTACAAGTAAGACCCGACGGAATGGGGAATTCTAGCTCCTCCCCTGGCTAACTCTCACGCAACCACTATTCTGAGGCCCAACTACTGCTCTGATTCTGTTATGTCTGACTCGTTTCTTGCATCACAGACGTAGCCGAAAGGGGGGCAAATGCACGTGACCGCTCTCTCTCTCTCCCTCTCTCTCTGTCTCTTTCCTCGGGCGCTTTCCGTCACCCCGACATGTCTGGCGAGCGGGAAAATAAATTTGCTACCGAGAGGGGACAGCGGCACGCACGCGGCTCTCTCTGCATCTTGCCTTCGGTCACGGCCCATTAGGCACGCTTGCATGTACATTTGCTTGTTGCTATTCTCGCTGTCGTTTTTTTTTTTTTTTTTGCCGAGTGCCGAGATTGAATTTGCCGTCAGCCTGCCCGTTCGACATTGAGCTGGTCACAGAGACTGCATCGCGTGCCCCGCGATGCGGAGGCGTCAACGATATTTTATTGCTGCCATCAAACAAACAAACAAAGAAACAAACGATACGTCGCATTGTGGCGTCGCGGCTTATGCGTCGCGATATTTGTCCGAAAACGCTCAGGCCCGGTATTTTCTTCTTCCTCTTCTTTCTTTCTTTCTTTCTTTCTTTCTTTCTTTCTTTCTTTCTTATTGTGCTCTCAGCTCCCTTAGCAAACAGATGAGTGCGCGTGCAGATGGCGCCCACAGCAGAGCGCAAGAATTCTCCGTGTAGAGTTAGAATGTTTCGAAACCTATTGGCTGGAATGAGGACGCCAGGGGACAAGCCTGTCGCTCAGTGATGAACGTGTGCGCCGAGTTGGAACTTTAAAATTAAAGAGATAACAATATCTTAGCGTTTCATATTCGTTCTGTAAACCGTGTCCATTCGGAGTAGATATCTCTTTATTCGACGACACCACACCTGCATATAAGTCGCGGCTTTCCAGTTACTTTTCGTTCCTTAATGATGCTGGCAAATTCAATAGGCAGAAGGGTCACAGTAAATTGACTTACACTGTATCCTTATGTTCGTCCTCAATTAGCGAGCTAATAAATACTGATACGTAACATCCCATGCAGTTATAGAGGCTATTAGGGACGCTGGAGTGCATGGGCCGGGTCCGCCAGGAAAATTTTGACCAAGTGCATTTCTTTTGTTTTGGGGGGGGGGGGGAAGGGGGGGTCAACCGTTAATTCGACACAGAAGCTTTTTCGCATCACGCTCGCACTGGAATACGCCGCGGCCGTGGCTGGGTATCAAAGTCGAGAACTCTTGCTGTGTGATAGAACGCCATGAACACTGTTCCACTTCAGCGGGTTGCTATTGGGTGATCAACCTACCCGGTAAACAGCGATATCTTGAGCTAACACCGTTTTCTCGGAAAGTTAAAACTAGCGATGCAGGAAGCACCATGGGCTAGCGATCTTATTGGAACTGCGCATTTTCGGGCTTGTTACTTCGGTATCGTGACAAATCACAGCACGCAAACAGAAAGGCGGACTTAATCAAACTAGAATTAAGTAAACAGGCGACGCTTTCGATGTATGAGGATGTATGCCTGCAAGCCTATTTGCGACACTCTGTGTTATGCACCAAGAGATATGACAACTTGGACCATGGTCACTTTTATTTTGGCACAATTTAAAAGCGCACTTTCCATTTGTAAAGTTTAGCATCGTGTCTATTGCGGGGTCAAAAAAAGAAAAGGATGAACTTACTTTTTCTCCCCTGAACAAGGCGATCATGCGGTAGCCAGGCATGGGGTAAATATAAAAAGCGACGAAGGTACCCTAACCTCATAGTCATCTAATCTACACTCGCGAGCTACAATCTCCTGCAGCACAACTGCACAATTTTTTACTGTTCCGATACATTGCATTGATCGAACGCGCGCACGTACCACTTGATTTCAACCAGTATGCCCAGACTGTGAAGGGTATACAAGGCACCTTTCGTCTCAACATTTTTGCAGGCAACTGCACATCGCACAGAAATGGGGAGCGTATACCTTGAATATTTATTTTCCATGTTGACACGGCGCCCAGGCAAGCCGATCCAAAAGGGGTCCTGAAGTTTCGGACGAAAAGCGGTTCAGAACGAAATTTCACCGACGTCTTTAGGGGTGGTTATGAGGGCCGTGACTATGTGGGCGAGGAACAAACATGCGGGAAGAAAAAAAAACACGCGCTTTTCTTTTTTTAGTAAGACAAAAGAGTTTCATTCACCGAAAAAAAATCTAATCAAATTTAGATACTCGTGGCGAGGAAAGAAAGGACATCTCTATTTTGCTTTATCATTATCAATAACTAAGTACATTTCTTTTCAGCGCCCATTATAAGAGGGGTTGACGCCACTGTCACTTGCAATCCAATGCAGCTTTTGAAATGTGTAGAAAGGCCCACTCGCAATGTTTACCTGTTTCAATACGGCCTCCTCATATGTTTTGTTGTTCTGCTTGTCAGTGTTTTCCTTCCCTCCTCTCTCTCCCTGTGATCTTTGTTATCCCCTTTCCCATTCCCACGGTGTAGGGTAGCCAACCGGACGGTATTCTGGTTAGCCTCCCTGCCTTCTACTTTTCTCTTTCCTCCTCCTCCTCCTTGTCGGTGTTTGTCTGAATTTGATGGCGTGATTATTTCCATCGTTTCTTAACCTATCCAGTCAAAAGTAGCGCGTTACGACCGCCAGATAATTTTTTTATTTAGCTGTTTTCGTGCGGCTACGCTGACCGACGGGATTGACGTCTGATGATGGGGCCAGCACCCTACACCCAAAGCTTTCGTCAGCCTGCAAAGAAAGTATATACTGTGCGGAAGAGCGATTTTGACACCCGTACGGCTGACCTTCTGATGCATCGCTTTCCGCGCTGAAAGCTTGAAACGGCAGTCAAGTCGAATGGCGGGCCACCAAAACAAAATTTCGCGCCTTTGACATCAGGATGACATCACTTCCGTTTTTAACGGATATGACGTCACATTATTCTTCTTCCACCGGACGTGTTCCATCGACACACAGATGGCACTAAGCCGTGTGAATCGCCGATGAACCGCCATGTTTTGAAAGTATGGGGCTCTATGGAAACTTCGCTACCAGGTATATTTACCTTTGCACAGGTTTCACAATAGCAGCGGCACCAATGACTCTTGTAGTAGTGAAGCATCATAATATATTCAGAACGCGAAAGAATTGTGGTTGAAGCCGAGGCATGTTTATTGAAAGCGTTCGAGCCGCCGGCATTGTGCGTGTCCTCGGGCGAAAGTGCGCTGCTTGTGTATACGATGAACCCGTCGAATGACAGTGTCAAAAACTTCTCACATATACAGTCACGCAGCAGTCAGTCGTGTCTTCCGACGAGTGAAATATGAAACAAAGCTAGAATTATAGAGGACCGACTGGAACTCGGAGAAGGGTGCGAAGAGAAGATAGATAAACGTGAACGGATAAGAAGACGCTCGGGCGTGAGACGCAGTGACGCGTGAAGTAACATGAATTGCAAACAGCCGAGAATGTGTAATGCATATAAACGACGCCTCCGCCTCCCTCTAGGCGCTGCCGTGAAAGGTCGGGGAAAGAAGGAATGTTGCCGCGCACTTTCGCTTCCTGGGCATTCCTTGGATGAATTCTCAGGAGAGATCCACTCCACTCACAAGTGCTAACGCTCACTTCACGCGCAGAGCCGCCAACGGGCGCGTGGTGCTTTCCCAGTTTTTTTTTTTCGCTATCGCGTGTCTTTTGTTTGCATCTCGGTGCGGAACTCTAGCTTCACGTTCTACGTAACTTTTCTTATTGTTTCTTTTTAATTTGCAAGGGCGCCGGCAATGTGCACGAAATGTAGAAGGAAACGCTTCTTCTTCTTTTTTTGTTTTGCTCTTTCGCTCATAAATTTCTGGGTGAGTTTCGTAACAATGCAGGTGCCAGAAAGAGGTGCTTCGCATTTGCCTATTATGCATAACGGGATCTGCACGACGTCACTGCAAATAAAGAATCCTGCCGTTACAGCTTGCATGCGCAAGCACGCGAGTTTCACGCTGTTCTTACGGGGACAAGAAAACCACAGACAACAAATAAGAAGAAAAGACAAGGAAACCAAAGCGTGTGCGAGTGCGCCTTCCCTGTCTGTGCGTATATATTTGACAAGGCCTACAGAGTGCTTCTTCGGCAGAGCGAGGTACACGTTCGTTTACCATACAGTTATTGAAGTAGATTTTTGCTTTTGTTCGGCGGAAGGCTTGATATAGAATCGCATGCGCTTAGTGGCTGCCGCAATGTTAGCGTTTAATTAGAGTGTAGATCCTGAAATAATGATTTGCTGATTGTTATACATATCGGTATTAGCAATTACGTTTTGAGGATTTGGTTAAGACACTATACGTAGTCTCGCAAGGAGACGGTTCCCGATTCGAATATTCAAGGTGGCCGACTGGGCTAGTTGATAGTTCAGCGCTGTCCTGTGCGTTCCTGCCTTCTGTCTTCGTCGTCTTGCACCGCCCTTTCAAGACGTTGATAATTGACATTGAGCGTGAACAGCGCAAAAGGTAACGCGGGGCCGAAAATGAGACGGACCATGCAGCGGTGACCTCCGACTAACGATTTATTGGTAGGTATATGCAACATGTACACATGCGTAGAAAGGATGACGTGCGTACAAATAATTACAAGAAGTCAACATGAAACCACATCTCACGAACACCGCCAACGATCCCTGTCACCAGCTGATCATGCTTCCTTCATCGAAGAATCTTATTTCTTTATTAGATGGTGCCACCGAGGGCTTACTGACAAAGGCCCACCTGCTTCCTAGCCATTTGTACTGCTTCGTTATTTGAGCGTGTTTTCTTTTTCTTTTTTTTTTCGTACCTGAAGTGGCATATCACTGCGATCAGCTTGATGTGCGGGGTAGAGCTACAGAAGCAGAGTGACAAACGTTCCTTTCTGTTAGGGGCATTATTTACCCGCTCGCACAGGCGCTTCTTTACGTATCTGCCTGTCTGGCCTACATAAGAAGTGCCCCAATGCTTTACAATCCTGTACACTACGTCTTGCACAATCCACAAATACGGGAGTGAATGAAACGTGAAACAAATAACCAGGTTTGTGGACTGTGTACAAGACGTCGTTTGTATGATGCCTGTGCCTTGCGGCGCTTGTTATGTAGGCCAGACTCAATGCGGCCAGATGGCTCAGTGAGCGCCTCCGGAAGCACGCAAATAATGTCCCTAACAGAAAAGAAGGTTTGTCGCTCTGAATTCCTGCACGTGTGGCTGCACCCCGCACTTTGAGCATACCGCAGTTATTTGCTATAGTTTAGGAACGAACAAACCCCTGCTGTTACCGAAGCAGTAAAAATGGATAGGAAACAGCGCGCATGTGTCAGTATGCCTAGGACGAACGTTTTGCCACTACGGACGCTCTACCACAAAAGCTAACCAGGAGGCTAGCAAATTACAGGAGGCCCGTAAGGAGTATGTAAGGCGATTTTTATGGCGTTTCTTTCCGGCACCATCGTCATACTTTTTGGCTAAGGAAGTCACCAGAGAACTCGTGCCCCAATTACTGGTTTCGATACCTGGTCCGCGGCACGCTGCCCACTGTGCGGTTGACATTGTCTCTCAAACGCTGTCATGGTACACGTGACTTTCGAACTAATAGATCAGAAAGAGACCTTATTCAGTCGCTTCGAAAGAAGATGGATCATGAGTGGGTTCACATTCTGATTTTGTGCGCACTTGTGTGAACTTGCACAAGTCTTTCCCACTAGTCTCTGGTGGAATGTACTTACATGTCGTACATATAGCACCGTATAGACTCGTGTAAGGGATGCCCTTTTCACAATTCTTACAAGATGCGGACCTTACACGGGACAGAACATTTTCCTCAAAATGGTGCCGTTTCATCCCGCGATTTACGCACATCCCGGATCCCCGAATGTACCACTGCATCAGAGGTCAACGCGCAGCTCTCCCCAACTAGTAGCGGCCTGCGGAAATACGCAGCGTTCGAAAATTCGCCAATGCGCACGCGCGGTCTCGGGGCACCAAACGAGATTGCCTCTCCACTGGAGTTTTCTTTTCCCGAAATTTTGGGCTGCCAAGTCGGGGGTGGGGCCCTTACAGGGGCGAAGGCCTTATACGAGTCTATACCGGATTTGTATTCTTCTTTGCATTTAAGGTTATTTCTTGTTTTTTTGTAATTACTCTCCAGATAGTGACTGTTCTAATAACGAGCGTATTGCGTGCTCTTACTGCGCATATACCATATTGATACGTGGACTTGTTAATCTTTTTCGGGTGAGCGCTTTTCACCGTCTAACAAAAGTTTTCCCTTAGCGTGGTACGCGCCCGCATGTATCGGAAGTTTCTCGAATGCTATCGATGATTCTGTTGTCACCGGAGCTTCTGTAATCTGATTGCATGGGCGCCGCGAATTGCGTAGAACTTTCTGGAAGACACGCGCACCCCCGATTACTCTGCAACATTCCATGACTCGTGTATAAAAGCCGACGCGCTTGACCGGCACATCAGATTTTCAACGACCGTCGGCTGTGTTCACCGCTATCGTTGTTCTTTGAGTGTAGCCTGTTTTTGAGGGCACAAGTCTGCCTAATAAAGGGTAGTTTCGTAAATCACAGTTTTGCTGCCCTCTTCATCGTCACTACTACTTGACACTATCATGCTACACCTGAGCTATTTTCGCCTTTCACTCTCCACTATTGTCTTTCTTCTGATTTTGTTACTTTTTGGACGAAGTGATCCTATTGCTGAGTGTTTGTTCTCCGTCACCAGTATTTTGTGGTAATTCTCGCTTTCTTCCGGGGAACACTGTTCCCTGCCCGACGGGAATGGAAGTGGAGCCACCCGCACTCCGACCTGATGTAGCGGCGCCCGCGTCGGCAGCCTCAAGGAAGCGGAACAGCCTCTCGAGCGACAGCGAGGCTACCCTGATAGACTCGACCGAGAGCGACGACAGCTCCGACGACGACTACGTGACTGTCCTGAGTAAGAAAGCAAAGCGGCGGATGCTTGGGGCCTCTGTGGACACATCTACTATGAGGACTCGGCAAAGTTCGCCAAAGTACACCATCCTTTTCTTACCTGTGCTACCCTCCGACAACATGAGGTTCCTCAACAGGCAAGTTGCATCGGTTGAACTCGAGAGACTGTTGCCAAATGGCATTGAGGACGTACGAGTCAACCCTCGGAAGAATATTGTCGCGGTAGACGTCGCCCAAGCGTCGGCGTTAGATTCTCTGCGAGCTGTCACTGTTCTCGGTGGCATGAACGTCCGTACCATCATCCCGATGGGAAAAGAGACTACTACAGGCGTCATATATGACATTGATGCGGCCATTTCAGGCGAGGATTTACCACTTTTGATAAAGCCTGCCAATCATGGGACCCACATACTGCAGGTGGCCCGTCTCGGAACTTCCAGATGCGTGAAAATTGTCTTTAAAGGTGACTGCCTTCCATCGCATGTGAAGGTAGGTCATTTTCGACATGCTGTCCGGCCATTTGTTCCCAAGCCGCTTCAGTGCAGAAACTGTCAGAAATTCGGCCACGTGAGCGCCGTCTGTGGAAAGTCTACTATATGTTCCCGCTGTGCAGCACAACACTCTGCAGGCAACTGCCAGGCAAAAACTTATAAGTGTCCGAACTGTCAAGGGCCCCACGATGCCTCATCAAAGGATTGTCCTAGAGTTAGGCGAGAACTCTCCATCTTGAAGAAAATGGTGAGGGACCGGTCGACCCATCGTGAAGCAGCTGCTGACGTCAGGCGACGTCGTTCTCGTCGCAGACGCTCATCAAGGAATTCTGCTCTCCGCACAAAGAATACGCGTGCCGCACAGCCTCTTGCTGTTGAATCTGCTCCAACCTCAGTGCAGAATGTTTCCAAACCGTGTATAGATAACGGAGCATCTGAAAAGACTGCCGTGAATGAGGAATGGCCACCACTGCCAAGGATAAGCCCTGTAGAAAAACCCCAACAAGGAAAGGCACCACAATGCTCCACCCCTCACCCAGATGAGCTGACAGATCATGACCGCCGAATTGTAACAATGCTCAAGTCTTTGATAAATGCGATTCGCACGCTTGTGGGCAACTCGAATACGCCAACAGCTCGAAGCGCAGTTCAAGTGTTGGATGCCCTGAGCCCAGTGCTTGCAAATCTTGCATAAGCACAATGGCTCTTCCACTGCCTTCACTCCGTGATGAAGTGCGTAGCGCGACAATTTTCCAGTGGAATGCCAGAGGACTTAAATCACGGATTTCATGTTTCCGCCAATACGTTTTCACGAACCGATTTCCTGTATTGGTAATATGTGAACCGAACGTGTCGAAAGCGCTAAGACTCTCTGGATACGAAGCCTTTATGGCGTCAACGTGCGGGCAACCCAGCAAAGTAATTGTTTACATCCGTACAGAACTGACTTACATCCCCCACTCAGTGCAGCCTCATGATGGAAACCAATACGTGTGTCTCCGCATTACAAAGAATAAAGTGGCCTTCACCCTTATCGGCGCCTACATATCGCCATATAGTCGGTTCGACGGCGACCGATTGCGAGACATCCTGACGGCAACTACTGGACCCTGGATTATCACAGGAGATTTTAATGCTCATCACTTGGCTTGGGGAAGCTCCAGAATAGATTCCAGGGGCCGGAAACTTGTAGAATTTGCTTCCGACCATGAACTTAGCATTATGAACGATGGCAGTCCGACGTACTTGCGTGGTGCGAACTATAGCAGTTGCTTAGACTTGACCTTGGTGTCACGGCAACTTGGTCAAAATGTTCGATGGTTCTCTGACATCGAGACTCATGGTAGTGACCATATTCCCACCTACTTAATTATCAATGGATTTGGAAGCTACTCCTCTTGTACTTCCCGACAAGCATATATAAGGTGGTCAACGTATAAGACAAAGGTGGAAGAGGCATGCAAAGAAGGTTTTACCGGCACCATTGAAAACCTTATTACAAGTGTACTGGAATCGTCTAAGTACACATTTACATCTGCGAAAAAACGTACGGATTTTGACATGGAACTTGAGCGACTTCGAACGATTCGCAGAAGAGCCGAGAGGCGATACAGGCGCACGAAGTCAATTCATGACCTTAGAGTCGCTCGACGTATACAGAAGAAAATCCAACGTCGTATGGACAGGTTGGAGGAACAACGGTGGAAGACGTTCTGCGAATCACTTGACCCCCGCAAGCCTCTGTCTATCATATGGAGGACGGTGCGCGGCCTTGGCTCGTCTCCACAGCAACGACACCCATTCTCAGCCCTAGCCCTCCATCAAGGCCGCTCACAGGTCGATATAGCCGAAGATTTCTGTGTGAAGATTGCGGGCAGTGTGGTCACCATCAATAGTGAAATTCTGGGTGAAGTTCCTGCGACACGCTTCCCAGAATTGAATGTGTCCTTCTCACTTGAGGAATTGGACGCTGCTCTGGCCTCATGCAGGCGCTCATCGTCGCCAGGACCAGATGGCATCACCTACGCTGCTTTATGCCACCTAGGTGAAGATGGCCGAAGCAGACTGCTGGAATGTTATAACCAGTCATGGAATGATGGCGTCGTTCCTGAGCGGTGGAAGTCCAGCCGCTTGATACCACTCCTGAAGCCTGGAAAGTCGCCACTTGACCTGGCGTCCTACCGACCCATTGCGCTGTCCAGCTGTGTTGGGAAGGTCATGGAAAGAATGATTCTCACCCGCCTAGAATGGTATCTTGAGCGCCACAACGTATACCCCGATGCCATGGCTGGTTTTAGAAGAGGCCGTTCCTCTATTGACAACGTCATCGACCTAGTCTCATCTGTACAACAGGAAAAACACCACAAGCGTATATCGGTTGCACTATTCCTCGACGTGAAAAGCGCCTATGATAATGTAACGCATGAAGCCATCCTTGATGCCCTGGAAAATAATGGAATAGGTGGACGCATGTTTCGGTGGATTCGGAGCTATCTATTCAAAAGATCCTTCTTTGTGCACAGTGCAGATGGCCGAACTGCTGACCATTACACTTACCGTGGCGTCCCTCAGGGTGGGGTTCTTAGCCCCACTTTGTTCAACCTTGCAATCCTTGGCCTTGCCGACGTTCTACCACATACAGTAAACCTTTCCATATATGCTGACGACATATGCATATGGGCCTCGGCAGTTACACGTCTCCAGGTGCGTGCACGGCTCCAAAAAGCCGTGACCCTAACATCATCGTACCTGCGTGCGCAAGGCCTCAGCATTTCGACCGAGAAGTGCGCCTTAGTCGCCTTTACCCACAAGCCCATGACCTGGTACCCCATTTCTATTGACCACCAACCAATTTCCTACGCAAAAACTCACCGATTCCTAGGTGTTATTATAGACAGAGACCTTTCATGGAGCCCCCACATCACATATTTGAAGAAGAGGCTTACTTCTATCTCCCATATACTAAGGTTTCTCGCCGGTAAAACGTGGGGCACATCCGTGGCATCTATGCTTCAACTATACAGGACGCTCTTCCTAGGATACTTGCGATACAGCACACCAGTGCTGTCCAATGCTAACAAAACTAACATCCATGTCCTACAGAGCATTCAAGGCCAAGCCCTTCGAACATGTCTGGGGCTACCTCGAAATGCTTCAACCGTGGCAACAATTGCCACCGCGAGAGACCACCCAATAAGGACCTATATAGATATCGACGCGCTCCGGGTGCATGTTCGCCATATATCCAGAGTCCCTGACCACCATCTCGCTCGATTGCCTGAGAAAAGACCCAGGGCAGCGTTCTCCAGATCAATTGCGGCTAACCGGCACTCTTTGTCTTTGAGGCACTCACCCGCAACAAGAACGCCATCCCCTATGTGGTGCTTGAAGAAGCCTCCTGTGTACCTTGCTGTTCCAGGAATAGTGAGGAAAGCTAGCCTGACCACCGCGGCTCTCAAGCAGATCACATTGGAACTTCTGCATTGTTCATACTCTAACCGCATTCATGTCTACACGGATGGTTCCGTCTCGGAAAATTCTACGGGCGCCGTTGTTCTACCATCTCAATCGGTCGTCATCAAGTTTAAGACATCACACGTAACGACATCTACAGGCTCTGAACTGGCCGCTCTTCGCGCTGCTGTCGAATACATTGAAAAAGAACCGCCCAACAAATGGGCAATATTTTGTGACTCGAAAGCAGCCCTCCAGAGCTTGAGAAGTTTACGACGTGGCAATTATGAACAGCTGGTGTCACAAATCCACGAAACCTGCCATTGCGCTTCTGAAAGAGGACATAATATCATATTTCAGTGGCTGCCGGGACATTGTGGCATCGTTGGTAATCACCTCGCCGATGACGCTGCCCGACGTGCCCAGGCTGGCTCACCGACACTCGTTATACCTTTATCCAGAGTCGACGCTGCAAGAGAGCTTCGCAGTCTCGCTCGTACAATCACGTTAGGTTGCTGGCATACACCTCAGAACTCTAAGTGTCGTTTACACAGCCTCGACCCATCACTGAAACTTACATTACCAGCGAACCTTCCACGACGTGACGCAACACTGCTGTGTCGGCTGTGGGTAGGAGTAGCATTCACCAACTCCTACAGCTATCGTATTGGAATGGCGGATTCACCAATGTGCGCGAAGTGCAAGTGTGAAGAGACTATCAGTCACCTTCTGTGCCACTGTTCTCGCTTCGATAATCAACGCGAGACTCTCCAGTGTGCCTTAAATAGACTGGATGACAGGCCATTTACGGAAGCGAAGATCTTGGGGGCCTGGCCTCATAGTTCATTGGCCCAGAAAGCAGTTCGAGCGCTTTTTCGCTACCTGAGGGAAACAGACTTGAGTGCCAGACTGTAGACATCCTATACCTAAGTTCTCTCTCTCCCTCTTTCACTCCCCATTCCCCTCCCCACGTGTAGGGTAGCAAACTGGACTCAGTCTAGTTAACCTCCCTGCCTTTCTCTCTTCCTTTCTCTCTCTTGTTACTTTTTGGGATTTTCTTTTACATTCCTCAATCAGGGGAGTTTATTGGGTGATTATGATGGCCGGTTCTTCGGTGGCCTATTTTTCTAGTTTCTAATTATTTAATAGAACACAACGGCGTTGTTGTTGTGCCGTTATCTGGTGTCATTGGCATTGTCAAGGCCCCCGTGCCATCATTATTGCCATCATTGTCACCGTCGCAACAACAACAACAACAGCAACAACAACAACAACAACAACAACAACAACAACAACAACAACAACAACAACAATAATAATAATAATAATAATAATAATAATAATAATAGCCTTATCTTTATCTTCGTTCTGGTTGTCACCATCGGCGTCAGGGTGTTATTATGGTTGTGCCTTCGTTGTCGTCATGCCGTGGCCACTGTCGTCGTCGAGGTTTCGGCCTCTCGGCCATAATCAATGTTGATGTTTCGTTAATACGGTGACCGTAATCACTGTCGAAGCAACTTGTTTTGAATGACGCCTAAGGCTTTACATCGAGTGTACATCCACAGTTTATTGTGAATCACGTTGTACATGCAACATCGTCGTGTTTCTGATATTCCACACACGTGTTTTTTTAGTATTGTGATCTTATTACAATGAAACATAGCGCAAATGTTCTTGTGCATTTGAAAGTTATCTTATACGCTGTTGCTCGTGTCAGCAGCCACTGCTTCAAATACTGATGCCCATTTGGTTCTCGAGTCATTTGGTTCATGTTCACCAAATTGCAGCGCACAACGACAGGGGCAAGAAAGAGATGTACAATCATGCTCAACATGGGCTGAAACTCGATGTCCATGGTCGGATGGTCTGCAAAGCTACACGGCGAAAAATTTGTTTAAGAAAGTAACTGAAGCGGTGTGTTTAGTTCTCCAAGCTTTCGTATGTCAGCGATGCGGTTATGTACTGAGGGGTCCTTCGACCACGGTGACCACGTTGCAGCTCATATAGAATGCGAGTATACGCGAGCACGTGCCTTTCTTTTGCCTCTTTCTCGTGTCCTGCAGTTATTCATACTAATCTCCATACCCTTCTGCATAGTTGCTCCTCCTTTGTGTGTTTTCCTCGAGAAAAACAAACTTCATCTCAATTCAACTCAACCAAAGCAACCATCGGCACGTAATTCAGCACCCGCAGAACGCGCACGTGCTCGTATTGACTGGTCAACATGGTGTCGCCTTGACCGAACCACAGAACCGCCCTCTTTATTCGTGGCTCTGTCCCTTTCAGCAGACGTGAAGTGGCCGTGGCGTGCAGCTAAGAAGTTTATCGAAGGAGGCGCATCAGCACTATGCACACCAGACGCACGTGGGCATTGACGGCACACGTCGCCAGGTGTGCGCAGGTTGACACCCTTCACCTGCTTCGGGGAGCAGGCGTCCCTGTCTCTCTCATCAGACCTTCGAGAGAAGAGCGCGCGACGAGGACACAGGCTCTCAAGACGCCAAGGGCCTCAAGACGCGTCGGCGAGGAGCCCGGGCCTCTGTGCACGCGTTCAAGCCGGCCACACTTGTGCATGCATTACTTCAGGCTTTCCTGTAGCTGCCCTGAGTACCAGGGAACCCGCCGAGGCTATTCTCCAAGCGGGCGCCAACGCGCCTCCCAGTAGAAGGGCCTCGAAGAAGAAGCCGGCGGCACCAATTACTGGATCTCATTACGGGCCTCCCCAAGGCTTTGTCATCGGCACTCGTCGGTGCGCAGGCTTCGCTGCTGGCCCTCTGCGCTTCTCTCCAGCACTATCGCTTCTAAACCCGGCTGTATTGCTGGGTCTGTAAGAGCTCCTCGCGCTCGTTTTATGCTTTCTCCTTTTCTAGGCACCGACGACGATCGTGAAGTGCCACGCACTTAACGTAAGCGCGCTGACACACAGGCAGGCCTGCAGCACGTGCTGCTACCGCTACTGCTCTGCTGCTGCTGAATGCTCGCATTTACCGTGCTCCTTAGCTGCCCGTGTTTGTGCGCGGATTAAGCCCGGTGGCGCCTGGAGCCGTGCAGCATCTTCGTTCTTATACGAAGGCTTGCACCGATATGGGATGAAATTTTGCGTGGCATAGGGTAGCGCGAAAGATGAACGGCGCCTTCTCTGTATTGCACCAATGATTGTAAGTGCGCGTAGTCTAACATCGGAGTTAAAAATTTAGGCACAGTGCGTCTCGATTCGTCGTTTATTGATCAACCTCGGGCATCCGCTGAAGTTGCGAGTCAAATGTGTGCGGCGAAAAAGCATATTTTTAAACAGTACGGTCATAGTACAAACAGCACAAACCCGGAGAGGACGTCCACATGGTGGTGTGCCGTGATAAAGCTTAACCGTTGATTGGGGTGAGACCTGTCTCCCGTGAGCCATCGCGGTTGGTGTGTTGAGAAGTGATGGCTGGTGCGCACTGTCGCGACTGGTGCGTGGCTGGTGTTATGACACCCCGATTTTCCTTCATCCAAATCCCATTCGTACATGCAAGCGGTACATGCGCGCTAGCCAGCACTCTCACAGTATCTAAAAGAGAGAGAGAAATAAAGAGAGGAAAAAGATATAAAAGGGGAAAGCTTGGGCGAAAGCGGCAGACTGCAGGAAAAGCGCTTGGTCAACGTAGGGTGACCGGTGGGCTTTCCACACGTTCTTTAGAGGCTTGAAATTCCACCGGATTAGGCGGGGCCTTTGTGCGAAACTTCTTTTTTTTCTGCACTTTGTTAAAGCGCGCGGTTTTCTGGGTGCTTTCGCGGCCTGATGGAACGCTTAGTCGGGCTCTTTTACCGAAAGGCTGGAATAGCTCGGCACAAGCTGGCGCTGGTTGTCTTCTGTGGAAAAGCGTGCAACGGTTGTTACAGGCAGACTCTTTACTACGAGCCGCCAAAGAGCGGGAAAGTTTCGGGTGAGGGGTGGTGCATTACCAACGTTAGATGGGATGGCTGGTGCACACTATCGCGGCTGGTGCGCGGCTGGTGTAATGACATCCGCCAATGTGGTGCTGGGCGCTCAAATGCTCGTAAAATTCCCTGAAGGTAAAGTTTCTTTGCTCGGCGTCTGATTGACTATGAAAAGAAAACGAAGACTCGTGGCAAGTGTCCTAGACACGCTACTTAAAAGCGAGCTGCAATCAGCTGCGTGAGATCCTTGTGCTGTTCTAAGGAGTCATGTGTTTGTGACAAGGAAGCTGTCATAGAACATACGCCTTAAGGGTACTTCTATTTGCCCGACCATATTAGCCCTGACACTACGGCTGATGTCGAAGCTATGAACCAGCCGTGAGAAGAGCTGGCGGCTAACAACGAAGAAATTCATTATGTTTGCACCATCTTCATCAGACTTGTACGTAAAAAATTACATGTAAATGATTAATATAGGGACGATGGCCTACTAAATTTTTAAAAATCAGTTGGAGTATCGATAAGCAATGTACGAAGGGCTGCAAATGACGCACTGAAAGTGCCAAGCCATCTCGTTATGTTTACTGGATCTATGCAATGGTAATAAACGTTCGGAGGAAAGTAATGTACCACTAATTGTTTGGGACGTCATTGACCTTAGTGAAGTTAGAACTCATGCGGCTTATGCAGTGCTGACTTAGGCCGCGTCCTCTGTTATAGAGGACGCCCAGATAAGAAGCAATATGGGGTAGGATTCTTAATCTATAAGGACATAGCGGGCAACATTGACAAATTTGACAGCATTAATGAGAGGGTAGCAGTAGTCGTAGTAAAACGTAATAAGACATATGAAATGAGGGTAGTACAAGCCTACGCTCCAACCTCCAGTCGCGATGATGGTGAAATAGATAAGTTTTACGAAGATGTTGAATTAGCGATGAGAAAAGTGAATACTTAGTGTACTGTAATCATGGGCGATTTCAATGCAAAAGTGGGGGAAAAGCAGGCTGGTGAGCAAGCAATTAGCAACTACGGTATCGATTCCAGCAACACTAGAGGAGAGATCTTAGTAGAAATTGCAGAAAAGAATAAACTGCAAATAATGAACACGTTCTTCAGGAAGCGTAGCAGCAGAAACTGGACCTGGAATAGCCCTAAGGTGAAACAAGAACTGAAATTGATTTCATACTTTCTGCTGATCCCAGCATAGTGCATGATGTAGAACTGTTAGGTAGGGTAAAGTGCAGTGATCATAGGTTAGTGAGTTCTATGATTCACTGCAATATGCAGAAATTCACTGCAACAATTCTATACTGACCTGTACGGTACCCAGAGCAGCTACAATACCTCCATTCGAAGTAGTAAGGAACAGGTTACAGAGATACCTTCTATAACTAGAGATGAAGTGAGAAGGGCTTTGCAGGACTTGAAACGGGGAAAACTGGCAGGAAAAGATGCAATAACTTTCGATTTAATCAAAGATGAAGGAGATATCATGCTTGAAAAGCTTGCGGCTCTTTATACAAAACGTCTCGCGACTTCAAAGGTTCCAGAAAACTGGAAAAATGATAATATTATACTAGTCCACAGAAAGGGAGACGTTAAAGAATTGAAAAATTATAGGCTCATTAGCTTACTTTCAGTATTGTACAAAATGTTCACCAAGATAATTTCGTATAGAATAAGGGCAACACTAGACTTCAGTCAACCAAGAGAACAGGCTGGCTTCAGGAAGGGATGCTCTAAAATGAATCACATCCATGTCACCAATCAGGTAATCGAGAAATCTGCAGAGCACAATCAGCCTCTCTGTATGGCTTTCATCGATTACAAGAAGGCGTTTGATTCAGTAGAGATAGCAGCAGTCATATACGCATTACATAATGAAGAAGCACAGGAAGCTTACGTAAATATATTCGATAATATCTACAGAGATTCCACAGCCATCCTAATTATCCACAAGAAAAGTGGAAAGACGCCTATATTGAAAGGGATAAGGCAAGGAGACACAATCTCTCCCAAGCTATTCACTGCATGCTTGGAAGAAGTATTCAAGCTATGAAACTGGGAAGGCTTAGGAGTGAGGATCAATGGCAAATATCTCAACAACCTTCGGTTTGCAGATGACATTGTCTTGTTAAGAAACACAGGGGATGAATTACAACAAATGATTGAGGACCATAACGTAGAAAGTGTAGGAGTAGGGTTGAAGATCAATATGCACAAGACAAAGATAATGCTCAATAGCCTACAAGGAAACAAGGGCTCAGGATCGCCAATTAGCCTCTAGAGTCTGTGAACGAGTACGTTTACGTAGGCCAATTACTCACAGGGGACTCTGATCACGAGAAGGAAATTTACAGAAGAATAAAAATGGGTTGGAGTGCATACGGCAGACATTGTCAGATCCTGACTGGAAGCTTACCACTATCGTTGAAAAGAAAGGTGTACAATCAAAGCACTTTACCTGTGCTAACAGAGTTTGACAAAGAAGCTCGAGAGGAAGTTAAAGAACGCGCAAAGACCGACGGAAAGAAGGTTAGGCGTAGCGTTAAGAGACAGGAAAAGAGCGGTATGGATGAGACAGCAAACGGGGATAGCCGATATTCTAATTGACACTAAGCAAATAAAAATAGAGCTGGAAAGGTCATGTATTGCGTACGATAGATAACCGGTGAATCATTATGGTTACAAAATGGGCGCCAAGAGAAGGGAGGCGCAGTCGAGGACGGCAGAAGACTACGTTGGGTGATGAAATTAAGAGATTCTCAGGCACTCGTTGGTATCGGTTGGCGTAGGACAGGGGTAATTGGAGAACGCAGGGAGAGGCCTTCGTCCTGCAGTGGACATAAAATAGGCTGATGATGATGATGATGAATAATTTCTCAATTACTACTTTCGTGGCACAGTTATTGGTACCTATAATCAATTACATTTGTGAATGAAGTTTTTGTAATTGCAATCGGTTATTTCTCCAGAAATTTTGTCACGTTTCTGCGACAAGTTGCACGGTTGCTCATTTTGATATAATGCTACGAAATAATTTTCGGGCTAGTAAGTCTATGTAAAAGGGGATTCTAGTTTTCCATGTATTTTGGATTTAGAAATAATGAGCCGCATTTGCGGTGCCGCATGCATCTTTTTTCTTTGTTTGACCACCTTAATCTCGAATGAGTATTTTTGATAGAGAATAAGTTTTGCGTTATCCCTAATTACTACTTCTACCTTTCTATAGAGAAAAATTATCTGCGCTAACTCAGCCTGGTAGTTGGGCTGGTTCATCTTCAGCAATGTCTTATGTTTGGCGAGCTGTCCGTTGAGCACGCAAGAAGCTTGGATTCTAGAAAAGGAAGCGCAAAAGCTTGATGTAGGAAAGTTTCCAATCTTTCTCGGTATTGGTAAAACAACTTTTTTTATCTTACTTTCTCAGACATATACATATTACACCTCACTTAGCAAAGTGTACCACCAGAGAATCTTAGCAAATATTTGTTACTTGCACGACATAGTAACATTGGCAATGTGTACTGTAATAAACAAGTTAGTGTATCAGCATATCCTAGTGTAGTTGCTCTAAAGCAAAGTATCGCACAAGGTTTTCGAAAATGTACATATAAGTGGAACTGGCTGCTGCTTTTGACATACATACGAATGGATACGTACGAATAGGAGTGACAGGCCTGGATGACGACGCATAGCGCAATACGTCATTAAGCAGGGATGCCAGAAGCAGATACATGAAGACAGGTCACCAGAAATGCACATAACATCCAGTCACTAGGCAGAAGACTTTGTTAAACCCGGTTAACCACTCTCACTTTCCTTATCACTTGACCACCTCTTTCTCTTCAGTCACTTGAACAAACAGATAAGTACATAAGTTTAGCTAGCAATAAATGTCATAGACTATTATATAAATATTCCTTTGACGTACTTCTAAAATGCTACGTTATGTATGCCAGTCAAAATCATGAATTTCAGCACCATATCCTCAAGTTTGGAGCAGGTGACCGGACCTCAAGCTGACGAAACCGCAAGTACAATGCAAGCTGACAAAAACTGTCCACCAATGCATGGATACAAGGAGTTTCCACAAAAGGACCCCACAAGTGCTTTCAGTGCTTCATCTCAGGTATTTCATTGTGTGTAACCCCATCGTTTTTTAAACCCCCACGCTCTCCTATACCCTGCCACCAATTGCGTGAAGACTGCCAGATACACTGCAGGCTAAATTTGGTACCTTGCACTAAATTAGTCACCTTGAAATTACCGCTATAACTGTTTCCCGTAGAGTAAAAAAGAATGCGCTGTACTTGAAATACATTTACAATGCGTAAAAACAAATCCATAAGAACTTCGTCTTCGCCGCGTGCGTCCGCCAGTGACCACCTAAAGATGGCGCGGAGAGAGAATATGCAGCTGCTCTGCGCCATTGCTCGGTGAGGCTATTACTGGATAATTTGAGCCTTGCAGTTCCACAGTGATTCATTCTGTGAGCGATCTTGTGGGCGTAGCGAGTAAGCTATTCCTCGACAATGCGTTCAGACTTCAGACTTAGTTTCCCCGTTGTTATACTCACTTTTAGAAGATCCTTATCCAGCATTGATAATTCCAGCCCTGTCATGGTTCAGTTAGTGTCGATTTGCCAGCTTGAACAAGACTGCGATATTTCACGTAGTTGCCTTCCTCTCTAAACCTGTAAGTAAAGTTGGTTATTCCTTGCTCTGTAAAAGAAAAAAGTGCAGCGACACCATCCTTATCGTGGCTCTGTTTTGTATGGTTTAATTATTTCCGCATGCTATTTTTGCGCTCACTCTTACTTTATCGTGACGCTAATTAAAACTCAAGTGCGCTGATAAAGATGACAAGAACAGTGGTCATTCGATCAAACTTTTCTTTCTGCGCTGTCGTTCCTTGCCACCGCCAGTTCTCGTTCTTTCCCCGCTGCAATAAATTTACGCTTGCGAAATTACAAGTAATTACAACTATCCCGCGTCTAACGGTCCTCTCGTTCTAATTTTCTTCCCCTGAAATCAGCTAGCCTCCCCCAGCAAAATTACAGATTTGTAGGCACACCTCTGGCGAGCTTTTCATTAAAGACAGTACGGCTAGTAGCCTGTGCGAACGCTAGAAGCACCTTTACCACAATGATAATAAGGCGTGTACACTCATCTGTTTCAGGACGCGTACTCAAAACAACAAAAGCTTATTTTACGTAGGAGTGCTCACTGATCACCAATGATTACCGAGCGTTCGCACCCCAGCAATTATGATACCATCTGGCTTGCTATCGAAACGGATGGCGGAAATCACTTGCTTAGAAGGTTTGTACGTTCATTCCCAGAACGAATAAGTGGTTAAGCAGTAGGCTGTGTCGTTAGAGCAGGCAGAGGGATGGACCTCGAATGAGAGTACCACGTGCGAGACCATCGTTAAAAAGTAAAGCTTTTTCTTTTGATCTGCTGGCAATGTGTTTCTTTTTCTCCTAATGTTCCGAAGCTATACCTTCTAAGCATGTTCTGAAGTGAAGGCGCGACAATGACGGTGGACGAAGAAGGAACACACACAGAGTGCCCGAGACATAGTGAAGGGCCCGATCTACAAGAAATATACGACGTTAGGATGGATAGATGGGCGTGTTGGTTAAGCATGATCTGAAGTGAAGGCGCGACAACGACGGTGGACGAAGAAGGAACACCTTGTGTGTGTGTTCCTTCTTTGTCCACCATCGTTGTTCCGCGTTCACTTCAGATCATGCTTAACCAACACGCCCAACTAACCATCATAACGTCCTATACCTTATAAATAAACGACGACGTCATACAGCTGCCCCCAACACCAACAAGGCCCCCTCCCTCCATTTGGTCTTTAACACGCATTGGAATTTTCGCTAACTCCAATGCCCTTTGATTGCGTTGTCATCAGACTGTGGCCACTGTGGCCGGGGATAAACACCGCTATATAGGGCTCATAACCAGAACAAAATTGGCCCTGAGCAACCAGGGAGAGTTTAACCCGTGAGTCAATACCAGATTCCCGCCGTATGCATAACTTCCACGTCCCTTCCATCCCGGCTTACAGCGCAGCAATTTATTCGCCACAGGACGCTAATGAGCCTGCTCTGTTGGAGCTAGAATGAGTTACCCATATATTTTGGATCCTTAATCCTTTGCTGTGAGAATGTGAGAATAAGAAAACAATAAATAACATGACCGAGCAAAGCACGAAGCTGATGATTGTGATTCCGTCCTATTTGGGCACGCAAATCTGAGAACTTAACTACGAAGCGTTGAGCGCAAGTATACGAGAGTATGTTTGCTATGAGATATTCAAAGATTAGATGCTCGTCCTGCATCAAGAGGTCGTGCTCTAAGCAAGGTAAACAAAAAAATGACGTTACTTGTGATTGTTGTTTATTAAATGACGAGAGCCTGGAAGAATAGGTTATTGAAGGGCTGGCTATCTTAATCATCAAAAATAAACTCCAGCAATTAAGGAGTGCAAAAGAACAACAAGAAAAGATAAAAAAGATAAAAGAAAGAATAAAAAGCACGAATGGAAAAATAGTAGATGAAAATAGCGGCAATTCACTCAGGCATAGCCTGTTGTACTATATACGTATAGCAAGAGCGCCGTGTAGAGACAGCACACGATTGCAACACACCAATGGTAGATGGACGGGAGCATCTCTATCGCGCACGTCTGGCTCGGGGCCGACACTTGGGCTATTGCAGAAGAACCACATGGCGCATGAGTTAGATCGTGTATTATACATCGTAATGCAATGATCATGAATCCTAGAGCGCTGTTAATAAAGTGCAGTCGTCCTCACGGTCTTGTATTGAACCTGAAGCGCGCCATGGGATTGGAGTAGCCGCCAGCAAGCAGCGTTTGCCCAGAGGATTCCTTCTTGTAAGAGAACGACTAAGCGCAATGCGACTCTTACAAGAACGTCTGTTGCGCCACCTGAGGCTCTTCAGATCCTCCTCTAGGGAGAATCGTGACAGCTAGAATCACACGACTCATTGATCATAGTTCACTTATTTTTTTTGCTCACCTAACACACGATAAAATTGAAGAACTTTCTTTAATGGTTGCGCAGTATTCATAAATTTTGTTTTGCTTAAGCTCCAGCGTAGCCAGCGTTCTCTTCTATTTCATCTCCAAGATCCCAAAGGGCCACCATGACATTTACAGTCAACGCGTCACACTTTAGGAACCGCTAAGGGCCCGTTACTTTTCCCGCGACGTGGATAAAAAAAAACGCTGTCGCTGTACTAAATGCACATCAACGGAGCCTTCGAAGCACTCAGCGCTGCAGCAGCACAGCTACGCGTACAGCGCAACTCTGCGCTGCGTCTCACCGTTTGATCAGAACCCGTTCGCCCCGAAGCAAAGACGCAGCTTCTTGGGCGCGTCGGATCGGTTCATCTTCATTCTGTCGTGCCAGCCAGGTGGACACGCGCGCTACAGCACCAAAGCGCGGTCGCACGTAGTACGTACCTGCACAAAGAGAGAGATGGAGAAAAAAAAAAAAAGAAAGACATTGGTGACAATGAGTCAAACCGAGTTCTTTTTTTTATCGCGGAGCTACAAGGCGAGCATTCGTTTTAATTATTCCTCGCGACAGCTGCCACGCAGCAAAACGAACGCCTGCAGCGGAAAAGGAGAATGGAAAAGGGGAAGAAGGCTTCACTGCCTTCTCTGTCGGTATAGCCGATCTTCTGGCATCGAGACACGGCACCTGCTATACGCTGATTGGTTATTCTCCTTTTACGATGGCCGCTTGGGATGCGGCTGAGCGAAGGCGGCGGCGGCGGCGGCGGCGGCGGCGGTGTTATTACTCGAACCCGCCGCTGCTGATTACCTCTGGCCTGTCTTTCTTCGTTATTCTGCTGCCGACGAAGAACCCGAAATCATATCGAAGCAACCTAGCACGTGCCCCTGGGCGGCTCGTGTCAAGTGCCTTTAGCGTGTCCTTTCCGCAGCCGCTGCCATTTTCCCTAGAGCCTATGCTCCGGCCGACTAAATACGTGCAGTGTTGTGGAAGGTACGAACGGCCTGTGTCAATCGCAAGCCGAGTTCACGTAGGCGTTTGCGGCCGAAGATTGGCTGCCACGTTTCCCGGCCCCTGCTGCTGCAGGCTCTAGTGATTGGTCGTTCTACTGGCAACGGCCGATAGCGAGTCACGAAAGCCTCACTGCATGTTTGTTTTCACGAGCTGCAGCAAAGCTCAAGCACTGCAGCGTATTTTGGGCATTGGCTGACGTCGCCTCGCGCATTTGAAGGTGTGCCCGCGAGCACACACACAAGGTGTTCCTCCAGCTTCAGCTCCACTGGTCCGGAGAGGAAACGCCAGAAATTCCAATTTGCCAGCATGCGCTGCCTTTGAAGTACGTCACCTGAAATATTTTTCGTCGTCCAAAAAAATAAAATAAATAAAAACGAAAAAAAAACAAAAGAAAAGGAATAACTACTTCCTGGTCGCGGTGACGCATCTGAAGCCTATTTTCATCTCGACGTCGCCCAAACCAGTGCTCGGGCGAGACAACGAGAATTCTTTTCGCTGCCTTGAGAATCCTTTTAGAATTTTACAGAAACCTGAAAGCACGGGCAGCGCGAGATGGGACTTTGCCCAACAAGTCAACGCGGCGCAACGCCTGTCAACATCAATCTTACCTACGTGGCAGCTTACAGGTAACAAAGGAACGAGGCGAGCAGCGAATATATGAAAGCAGCTTAATGGGACAGAAACGAGTGCGACATGTTATAATTGTGGTGCGGGTGACAGTAGGAAAATGCCAGCAGCCTTCTTTAATCAAAAGTTTACTAGCGTGTGTAAGCTCGGCAAGCAGAGTGCTGGACCGGCGAGGAAATGCAAAAATCTTGCATCTACGTTTGTCAGTTTGACGGACGCCGACACACTTACGTATGTTTAAGTTCTGCATCTCAACGGCATCGTTTTCGATATTGCACCTTATCACAGGTACCGGTTCTTTATGTCTCGATGAGCAGAATAGAGTTCGACTGAAATTAAGAGACTAACCAAACATTGTGTCTAAATTGCTGTCGTCTTGTCCTTTCTTGGCTGACTTTAAAATTATTTAGTGAGTAACCTCGAATATTTTGTGAATAACAACATCGCTCTTTTGGACCTCGCAGCCGGTCTCGTATGCATGAAATATGTCTTGCGGTAGAACTTTTCGTAAGAGCAGCTGTCAGCCAATCACAATGTTGGACATATTATATGTAAGGGTGACCGGCATATGGTAACGGCTCTTACAAACGAAAAACTTTCTGTTCGGTCCCTGATATTATATCACTGATGTTTCGAATTTCACAGCAGGTTTGTTTTTATACTTCATGCTTTTCAATCCCTTACAATGACGTTATGCAAACTCGAAGAAGCCAAGGTGAAGGTGCCTTCACAAATAGTGCCTTGTGGGCAGCGATAGATGCACCGCCATCTACAATCGCTTACATCGAAGCCTACCGTAACTCGCAACCTTGTAACGCTGTAATGCGAAAAGAAAGTTTTCATAAAAATAACATATAGGATAAAACATATAGGATAAAAGCAACATGTAGGTTCAGACATTGTTATAATAAATGAAAGATAGCCCTTCATATTGCATAACATAGAGAAGCGTTGCCCTGGGACGAAAGGCGCGCTATATGTATCACGGAACATTACTTTCTTGCGCTCCGGAAAATTTAAAATTATAATATTGGAAGAAACGCAGACGTTTCTCAATCTATTAAAAAAATGGTTTGTATTAGGTCGCGAGAGCCTCAAGAACAGGTTGAAATGATGGCAGTCAAGTATAAATATCACAGAATTTTCGCAGATGTTTTATTGATGGGATTTACGAACCTATCCCCGCCTTGTCGACCACCGCGAACGTGCCTGCGTGGCTTATTAAGACTCATGATGGGAGACCGTTGTGCCAGAATGCACGTTTCATTTGCACTGTTTCATTTAACTCAGCCAGAGTTCAAAATTTTTCATGCGCTTTTGTAAGGTGAAAGGCATAAGGAATGCGAACCTGGCGAAGAAAAATTTTATCGCTTTCTTTCTTTCTTTCTTTCTTTCTTTCTTTCTTTCTTTCTTTCTTTCTTTCTTTATTTCTTTCTTGCTTTCTTTCTCGCTTTCTTTCTTTCTTTCTTCCTTTCTTTCTTTCTTCATTTAAAAGCACTCTCTTGAAGTAATGCACCAACAGGTGTCATTCTATTACACGTCTTTTTTTTTTCTTTCAGATTTGAGCCTATCCTTCACGCATCGCCAAGAGGATAAATCGCAATTCATCCAGTTTGGACATGTTGTATGGCGAGGCGTGGGCTAGTTTTGCTAAAAATCCCAGTGCGATGTTAGCTGAATAAACCAATCACACGTTCAGCTGTTCACTTGGTTACATATGCGTTGATAGAGCAATAAAAACCGATCAGATTTTAATTAGTGGATATCCAGTGCTTAGCGCCGTTTCACAAAGATGCGTCCTCAGTATTCATGGCAAAATGCACTGGAGTTATAGTTAACACTTATTATGGTTCCATGTTTTCTTTATGCTGACAAACGTCTACTTAACAATCAATGCATGTCGTCGTATTATTCGAGGACGTTTTTTTGTTAACTTTTTTTCCTAATCTGGTGCTAGTCTCGGAATTTAAAGCCAAGGGATACGACTTCATAATTACGTGGCTCTGTTTCAGCTATGACAAATGTGTGCCATAAAGTTAATGATTATAATGTTTCTTAGTGAATAAATTTAATTAAAACCGGTCATTGTGGCGTGGTAGATTTGGTGTGGCGCTGCTAAATCCGAGGCTGCGTGATCAAAGCCCGCCCACGGCGGTCGCATTTCGGTGGGGATAGAATGCAAAAACACCCGTGTAACGCGCATATGGTGCACATTAAAGAACCATAGATGGTCACAATAAATCCGGAGTTCTCCACTATGGCGCGCTTCATAACCAGATTGTTGTTTTGGCACGTAATACCCCAGAATTTATTTCTTTTTAACTTTAATTAGATACCCGGGCAACATGAGTTATGTACGAATTTTCGCCTCCGAGGAATCAACTTGAAAATACCAGGTAACGCTATTTGTTAGAGGCGAATCTGAAAATGAATATATTTTAAATAGAAAAGTTGCTGGTACAAAAGTGACAAAACCTCTGTAGTAACATGTGTCGTCGTTTATAACGTGTATGAATTCTACGTTGGCTAGTACTAATGTGCGGTATTACGGGCGAGTAAAGGCAAATCTTCCTGAACTGATAACATTGCTCTACGGTGAGTGAGTGAGTGAGTGAGTGAGTGAGTGAGTGAGTGAGTGAGTGAGTGAGTGAGTGAGTGAGTGAGTGAGTGAGTGAGTGAGTGAGTGAGTGAGTGAGTGAGTGAGTGAGTGAGTGAGTGAGTGAGTGAGTGAGCGAGCGAGTGAGTGAGTGAGTGAGTGAGTGAGTGAGTGAGTGAGTGAGTGCGTGAGTGAGTGAGTGAGTGAGTGAGTGAGTGAAACAGCTTTATTCGGTCCACAATAGACACGAGTAAACTCAACGTCACTTGGTGGTGCTCTACGGTGTATCTTTTTTTTTTCTATCTGGGCTTTTTACGTGATGAACGATCCCCAGCTGAATACGTGCAAAGTAAGACCACTTTATGTAGCCTGAAGTGTCTGCGAACAATTTTTGCAAGATAAGCGAAAAAAAAAAAATCGCGCCTAAAGCACGACGTCGGCGTAGCCTTCAAAAACATTGAAGTAGACAAATACACTATGCATTTGTACCGTGTTGCACCATATTGCTTCATAAATTGTGGCCATTTATATTTTCACGATTGGTGAATGTCACCGCTGGCCATTGACAGATGTTGGTGACTGACATCCACTGATTTGGCATATAGCAAAAGGAAATACTGGAATAGCAAAATAGCAATGTGCTCATGGAAATTTTGAAGCTAAGACAACTTAGCGGGCCAGGGCCTTCTCAAGCTGCAGTTAGCAGCTTTTTCGCGTCATCCCCATATTTATCGTTTAGAAATAAAAGTTCATTTGATTGACTGATTGATTGATATCTGCCTTCCCACTAAAGAATACGGCAGATGCGGCACTTTCTCCCCTGAATGAACTAAGCTACGTCATCATCGCGGTCGACAGTGGTGCACCGGCCCGATTGCTGTTATGTACCGTCAAACAAACTGTGACTGCTTTGAGAGTTCACAATGATTATGTCACATTTAGAACTCAAAAGCAGGCGCTTTGAGTTTGTCTAGAAAAATAGAGGGAGAAAAGCTATGTTTGCGACATGTGTTACACATCAACGAGTACCCTTTCATGGTTGTTTGGTTCAGTTAAACTTTCCCCATTCTTTTTATTGGTCAACTAGCACTACAGAAGCACGAAATTAAGGATTGTAAAACAAACATGAACACGGCAATGAGCCCCCTTGCTCCTTTCTATGAAAAGAAAATGTTACAATTTGCATATTTACATTTACCAGCACCCATATAGACACCAAATGAAATTTTAAACCTGCTGAGCTCGACACTGTTCTCAGAGTCAAAGATAGTCGGACTCTGGCCTCACAAGTCACTGGCACAAAAAGCGATTCGTGCACTAATGCACTACTTGAAGTGCGCCGGTTTAAGAGACCGCTAAGAGTGTCCCTGTGCATCCTCCCATGTGTACTCCAGTCCTCACTATCTCCATTTTTTCATCTTTCTATTCCCCTTTCCTTTACCTCCCAGTGTAAGGTAGCAAACCGGATGTGTCTATTTTAAATCGAAGCTTTCCCTTTACCTCTTCGGCATACATTTCATACTTATCATTTCAGCATCGTCATCCCATTGTCGTCGTCACGCCGCAGTCAACGTGCATACTAAAAATGAGATTAGCTCATTTAAAAAGGACGTTGTCTAGAACAAACCTAAGAAGAAGAGTTGATCTACTGTTTGAGCTCGTTTATTTAAAAAAAGAATAAAAAAAACAATTGTAAGGAGACCTGCGTTACTGCTTCTACTGAATACACTGTAGAACAACAAAACATAGAAGCGGTGGAACAACAAAAACAGCCTTCGTGGGCCCATGTTTACACGCGCCTTATTCGATTTTCCGGACACTGCAGGCAACGCATTAGGAGTGTTTTTGAAGAAGCTTGCGAATAAAGGTAATTGTAATACAAGGCAACAACGCGCTGCTTAATTAGAGGCAAAGGATTTAAAGCAAGTACGAGAAAACAGAGGGAAACAATATGATGGCGCATTTTCTTTCCTGAATTGACAAGCCAACGACAATGACAAATTCATTGATCTAAAGTAGTATTTGATGAATTCAGTTTGAAGTGCCCACCAAACAAAGGACGTTTTGCATGATCTATTCGAAAAGTTGTGCACTTCAATAACTCAAGGTATTGACAATCAGTGATGTGTGTGGACAAATGCGGTGCTCTATGAAAAAACGTATATATATATATATATATATATATATATATATATATATATATATATATATATATATATATATATATATATATATATATATATATATATATATATATATATATATATATATATATATATATATATATATATATATATATATAATATTCTATAAGAGACCAAGAAACGAAAACAGCTGCAGGAGCTTTGAAATGGTATGTTACTCTTACAGAGTGATCACTTTTAGTTTGCGGCAACACAAAGTATAGATGTCTCAGAAAGAAATAAAAGGAGACATTTCCAATCAACCCTGTAGCGAAGCCACCAACTTTGCGAACACCGCGTAAGCTGGCCTTCACGCCTCACGAAAAGCTTAATGCCCTGTCCGGAATCGACTTCCTGATACATGTGTCGGACCGTAATGCAGACCCAAATCCAGACAGACGATATCGATCTAAGTTCAATAGGTTGGGCCCACAAGCGGGGTCTCACTTATTGAGACAAATGAAAGGAACACAAGGGGAGGGGGGGGGGTGATGCTGAGATGACAACGGAATCAAAAGGACGTCAGTTTGCGACAACGAGAAAGCAAAGCCTCGGCGAACAAGGCCGATCCGGAGCCGCGGCGCTAGACAGGATCACTATACCGCCGAGCTGGAAGCCTTAGGCTTCTGATCGATCCCGGTAGAGATGCCGTGCCTACAAGCCCGTGGATCTCAGTCGGTTGCACAGGAAAAACCAAACATCCTAGTCATAGGGATCGTCTAGGGATCGAGGTTATACAGGGCGGGCTGCCTGCTTTTTGCTCGATCCGGGTGGTCCGAGACTATACAGCCGGCCAAACCACAGCAGCGATTGCTGAAGATTTTTGCTGTACGCCCAGATTCTGGCGACCCGTTATTATACCGAGGGGCGAGTGAAAACCACGTGGATATATATCTTCCACGTGAAGAAATGAATCCAGCTCCGTGGATTTGTGGCCGTAATCTTTCGCCGCAATAGGAGGCTTGTATTATATATAAAGCTTCACGCAGGAATTCAGGTATAAAGGCGGTCCGATAGTACAGAATATACGCATTGTACTGGCGATATTGGTACTGTGAACGTGTTCAGTATCGCAGATTTGCTGAACAATATGTGGAGCGACAACTCGCTCCCCTTCCCTTTTTCTACACCCCCCAGCCCCCCTCCCCTCCCCCACTCCCCCCGATCGAAACCGCGGTCTTTTTCTATTCGCCCTCCATTCTCTGATACCGATCCTTTTCAGATAAGATCATTGGAAGACTAAACAAAAGCTCCTGACAGGGCTTCTGTCCCTCGTCGAACTTGTGGGAGTGCAGGACTTTCGCAACAGCTCTTGCGGCAGGGAGGGGGCTCCTACACACATGAGCGGAGCAACAAATGTATGCTTTTTTCTTTGCATTGCAGGAACCCTACGGGATCGAGACGTCGCTTGGGCTTTGGAGAGTTAGTGCTAATGGTAAATGGTGACATGCATCCGTGTTAGAATACGAGTGGTTGTTTATTTTCTTGGTGAGATATACGAACGACTTACAGGTGCGATTCTGTGTATGAAAACGACCACTTGTATATGTCGACATTTGTAGCCAAAGTTGCCACGTGACCGATGGGGAGGAGCTTATGAGAGGGCAGTCTCTGGTGACACGTTATGGGTAAGGGCTGCGCAAAGGACATGCGCACTTAGTATGGCAGGAACCAAGTGGCGTAAAAGAGCGAGTGTAGGCGCTGAACGGCATACGCCAGTCGTACAGTCAAACACAGAATTTTACGAAACACGAAATCTGAAAAAAAAAGCTGAATATCTGTGCAGCCTCACAACGCAGTCTAGTACTCGCTTTTTCAGCCTCTACCGGTGTACAGGGTGTCCCACGTAAATTCAGCCAAACATTAAAATATGGAAATGCCACGTAGCTGGACAAAACCAAGATATTGTTGTTTGCTGTCGCTTGGAGATAATCCGAATATGTTTTTTCATCCCGCCTAATTAGATAATTAGCCTTAATGAAAAGTGTCAATGATAAAATTGTAAAGCAACATGAATAACTCCCAATACAGCTTTCTGTTGCTCGATACGTGCTACTTAAAAGTGTTTTTCCAAGCGTGAGAAAAGCCCGCGAATACATGCAAAGTGCCACTAGCAGTCAGTCGGGCGGCCTTAACCTAGAAAGATCACGTACTGGTGACGCCAGCGGCAGGAAGGAAGTTACAGTTACACATCCGCCGCCAAGGTTTGTGAGTGGTGTCGCTGTCTAACACTCCCAGCGTTAGCTCTTGTAGTAAAAATGTAAGTACTCAAGAAAGTGGATGGGGAAACGGCGCCGTGATAGCTCAATATTAGAGCACCGCACGCGTAATGCGAAGACGTGGAATCGTCCCCCATCAGCGGCAAGTTCTTTTTTCATCCACTTTCCTTGCCATTAATTTATCATTTCTTTAATTCAATTAGTAAGTACAAGTAACTTCTCCTATGTTGGCCTTGGTGTCTTTGTTGGCTTCTTGGGATAAAATAATAATAATAATAATAATAATAATATCTTTATTGCCATAACACATATACAGCATTATAATCAGGCCTGTCTAAGCCTACAAGGGCTTGTGGGACATGGCCCTGCAGAATTGGCAAGGCAATACATTGAAATATGAAAACAACCATATCAAAGAAAATAATGACGCTGTTACATAAAACGCGCGACACTACATTTGGCTGCGCAAATTTATTGCAGCAGTGCCTAGAGTTCAAGCTTACATAAAACGAACAAAACATACAACACAAAAAGCAAGAATTCGAATCTTTGAAACAATTTCCTCATAAATGTTACCTGAGATGAGAAGGCAAAGCAATGTGAATATGGAACATGTTCAGCCTACAGAGCACGTATCATCTTTTTCAGTGATCGTTTCGAAGTTGCTGTGAAAATGCCCTCTGGAAGATTGTTAAACAGATTAGGAACGTACACACATCGCCGGGCCTCACCGTATCTCGTTGCGGAACGAGGCACAGTGAAACGCAAGCCCGAACGGAGCATGCGCACAGCTTTGTGCTTAACTCTGAAATCCGAGTTCCGAAAATGACGTAATACCACTGTTTCAACAAACAATGAGCGGAACGTAGGAAAACGTACGGCGGTAAATATGTTTCGAGAAGAAAGCAGAGGCGAATTATACGCTACACTTTGGAGCATATTTTTTAAAAGAGCGTCCACCCGGCTCTCCCAACGCGCAGAACAGAAGGCGAAAATTGTGATGCCATACCTTAATATTCCGTACGCAAGAGCGTTCACAATTGTTTTTTTGACTGAAAAATGAACTATACTTTTATAGTGATAGAGTACCCAGGCAACGCTTCGGAGTTTACTGCATAAATACGCTAAATGCGATTCCCACGACAGGTTTGAGTCAAAAAATACGCCCATGTATATTATAGACTGCACATATTCCACTGGAGTACAGCTACAATGCGAACATGACTTATTGTGCAAAAAGATATGTTCATCTATCAACGTCATCTTTAAGGATTTTTGAAGCAAATCAACTTTGTTTTTGAATTGTTGATTACAAGAAAAATTTTAGAAAACCAATCAATTACGTTATAGACATTTTTTTTGTAACATATTGATTGCCGATTTGTAGCATAAATGCTTAGCTAGCAGAACGGTGTCATCGGCGTATTGAAAAATTATGCATTTTGAAACAGTGGATGCAAGGTCATTCATGAAAATATTAAAGAATAGCGGGGCTATAATGGACCCTTGTGGGACTCCATCTTTAATAGGCAGAATAGAGCTAGAGTGATTGCCTAATACTACTGTTTGCGATCTGTTCGATAGATAATTTTTCAGGATGTCATGAAATGGCCCCCGGAAGCCCAATAAATGTAATTTGTTCAACAAAATGTCGTGGTTAACTGTTTCAAAGGCTTTACTAATATCTAGGAATAATGCAATGCTAAACAAATTTTGGTCGAAAGCGGAAACAATTTCATCCGAAAAGGATTCTAAAAGTAAGGTAGTACCTTTACCAGCGACAAAACCAAACTGATGAGGGGACAAAATCGAGAACTTATTAATGAAGGAAAGCATTATTTCCAAAAGAAACTTTTCTAACACTTGGAACAGTATAGGCAAAATGGATATGGGTCTATAGTTAGTAATATAGTATATATACTATATACTATATATATATACTATAGTATATAATAATAATAATAATAATAATAATAATAATAAGCTACTAATAAATCCGTTATATGGATAATATGACATCATATGTGGAACGCTAGCACTCCACCAAGTTTGCCTAGTACCCAATCAGAATTCCAACTTCCGTGATTGGGAACCTTTAGCATTACTTGCTAAATGTCAGGAGGAGGCGGAACACCTCTCTTCTAAAAATATACCTGACTTATTGCACCAGTTGTTGGAAAGAGGAGTAGATACCAGACGTGCAGCAAGCCATCGACTGATGTGCAGGCGGATTTTCCCCCGAAATGCATAGCATGAGCAAGACAGTAGCTTAACCTGTCATGGCCCCTAATTTCACGATGGACTCGCAAGCGGATGAAATCTAGAGGGCGACGTAACGTTACCGGGTAGGTGTGATACGTGAGGAGACGAACACAAACCGTGACATCTGGAAAGGTTAATGCTTCGACTGTGTACTTTAAATGCGTAGTCAACATACAAGGCGAGACATCGTGCTACGTGACGGAGTTCTATCGCGCCGCGCGTAGGCTGAAGGCTTCGTGCATAATAATAATAATAAAAATAATAATAATAATAATAATAATAATAATAATAATAATAATAATAATAATAATAATAATAATAATAATAATATACTATATTTTATGAAAATGTTACACATTAAAAAGCCGGTAAGCCCAAGCCATGAAGGCTTGTCGGGCTGTACCCGGCAGTCGGCGACAAGTACTAAAATATAAAAAATAAATAAAGCAAGGTTAGAAAGCTATAAACTGAAGGAATTTACAAAAACAAAAGCGAACTACAACGCAAAAGGAGGCTACCACACAAAAGCAAAATACCACAAACAAGGCATGGCAGTGCGAAAGCGGTAGTCCTGTACCAACTTTTATGATCAGCGTTAGTCTCCTAAATAAATTAATTTCTGCCCACAACGGGACCAACAAATGTTTGTGGGCGTATTTTTTGTGGGTATGGAAATTATTTGACCAAGTATTGGTGAGAATAACATTGTACAGTGAACACTTGTAGCACGGTCACATGTAGCGACACATGTAGCGACACATGTGGCACGATATGTTATCTTCCTTGTTGATACCGTATCTGAAGCACATGACCGAAATGTCAACATTGCAAGTTTTTGCGCTCAGTGTTCTTATAATCATGTACCACCCCAATATGTGCAGCCACGTCTATGCAGTAGACAGCAGACAAGAATGAAATATTGTTTTCTATTTAAATAAGAAACTCTAAAAGAGGAAATACTCTAGTTTCGGTTGGTACTTAGAGTTTCGTAACGCTCTTAACGTTGCTAAATAAACAAAACTTCCTCACCCTTTGTGCGAAAAAAAAAATAAACTTAGCAATAATAAATATTCCTTTGTTATCTTTCCTACATGACAAAGCCGGCACGGGAAAGAATAAATTATTTAGAGAGTAAAAACTCTGAGACATCCATAAGTAGTTCAGCTGCATAAACTTCATCGCGTCTGCAAGCGTGTTCTACAAACCTTTGATCTTCCTTGCATAAGTTGGCTACCTATCTGGTACTAAACACTTTAGTTTGTCTGTTGCTGCTGCAGACAAACACGTTGTTTGTCTTTTGCTGCTGCCGTGCCCACGGTCTTTGAAAGATAGCTTTGAAAGAAGCTGTTAGTTTCCTGTGTTTCTTTGTCAACCGGCTTGTACGTAGTGGCGATGTGGAACAAAATCCTGGTTCGAATGGTTCCGATGGCTTTAATAATGACGGTCAAAATTCAACAGCACCTAGGAATAATGTTAATGAACACGGTTCTTTTTCAGATTCTTTATCTGATAGTGAACCAATTTTTGCAGTTTTTTACAGTCAAAAAGATATTATAAGGCGTTTGAATAAGTCCAGTGCTGCTCAAACTGTCATAACCGATTCACTAACAAAATTTCACGGCAGGCTCGATTCGTTGGTATAATCTCCTGCACATCTATCTTCGACGAATGAAAAGTTTGTTGTTATCGAATGGAAAATCAGTGATATCGAGCACAATATGAAAAAGCATCAACAATAACTTAATGACGTGGAAAGAAATAACATAATTATACACGGTTTTCCTGAGCTATCCGATGAGACACAGCATTACCTACATGAACATATGGAAGCATTATTCTTCGAAGACAAGCAGAATCTGACTTTAACCGGTATAGAAAAGTTTCACACACTGGGTGCGAAACGTTTTAACAGAGTAAGGCCTGTCATAATTAAATTTGCACATTTTTGTGAAAAGTTGTTTATGCTTCAGAACTGCTCAAAACTTAAAAACACTGGAGAGTACGCATCGGAGGACTATTCGCAAAAAAAAAAAGAAAAAAAGTAATGGGACAGCAAGGTAGAAAACAGGCAAAGAAAGGGACGTGGGAATAAAGAAACGATAAGGCTGCCGTTACAAAACATGCACGAAAGTGACAGCGAGACAGCTTGAGTTCGCTGAAACTTCTAAACAAACTGCAGAAGCATTCTGAATAATGGAATAGATCTCGGTCACTTGACTACCATCGACGAACCGGATGCAACCGCACTCGCCGAAGCGTGGCTTCATGCTGCTGCATATGATACTGAATGTGTACTGCAAGCATTTCATGTATATAGGAAATATCTCGACTTAAAAGGAGGCGCGTTGTGTTGCTGTTTAAAAGCGGTCCAAGGACAGCGCAGATGACTGAGGTACCTTTTGTCGAGGCAATGTTTTGCAAATTATTTTGCGCTATCGAGTGTCCGTCATAGGCGTCGTCTACAGGCCACCAGGTTCTGATGTAATGGTTTTGGAGCGTTTGGGTGATCATGTCGCATCCCAAACTACTCGGAACACAAAACTTGTCCTTTGTCTTGCTCTTGACTTGCCAGGTATTGACTGGCCCACATTCACGGCCGGAAGCACCGATTTTTGTAACAACGAAGAACTAATCAATATCGCTTTCCTCTTTGATCTGTTACAGATAGTTAGCCAGTACACACGTTTTCAGGGCAATGCTAAATCAATTTTAAATCTTGTCCTGCGCAATAATATTCCCGGCGATACTGAACGCAATGTAGGCAACGATATTTCTGAGCATAACTCTGTTTTAGTTTGGTTTTGTTCGCGAAACACAAAGAAAATACGTGAACTGATATGGGTACCAAATTTAACTTCTGCTGATGACCTTGCTATCTTAGATAGACTAGAATTTGCTTATGATGAACTCTTTTAAAATGCTCAGAACACCTTGTGCGAGGTTGATACGATGTGGTTAAAATAAAAAAAAAAATCATGCATGAGTGTGTCCAGCTTTTTGTACCATTTAAGAAAAAAAAAAGTAAATGAGCCCAATCCATGGATAACTCGAGAAATTATACATGTTATAAAAAGAAAATCAGTCATCGTAAAACGTCAGTTAACAAAAATTGTAGAGTTGACATACACAAACAACTTTTTATATTATTCCGCCACCTCAAAGACAGAATGAAAGAAGGGCAAAGTTTTCCAGCATTCGTTCAGGTAACCTTTTGAAAGGATCACTCATGCGGTTTTGGCAGGCTGTAACTCCTGGGACATCAAGGACTGACACCTTCAGTGTAAACTGCATGTAAACATTGGATGTTAGTGTTATTTGTAACACTTTTAACAGCATTCCGAATCTGTTTTCACTTGTGATGTTAGATCAAGATTCCAATTTCCTAAATATAAGACACTCCTTCCTATTAAGGACTTGGAAATCTCCGAAGCCGGTGTTCTCGATCTTCTACAAATAAATGAGCGGAATACGGCTGGCGCTGACAACATACCTAATACTTTTCTGAAGTGGTACGCAGAATGGACCTCAAGAATCCTTGTTTTTATATTTAACGAATCGCTGTCCTCGTGTACATTACCTGATGACTGGACTTATTTTAAGATAAACCCCCATTAAAACAAGGCAACGAGCAGATGATCGAGAACTTCCGTCCAAAGGCTTAAGTCAGGGGCATATATATATATATATATATATATATATATATATATATATATATATATATAAATGTAGAGCGTAGCACTCTGCCACAACCCCTATCAATGGGGTTAGCAGTATCTGAAATAAGTAAATAAATAACTAAATAAATCAATAAATCTCCTGTCACAATGACGTAATTTTACCGTTCATAAGGGGCTTCTAAATCCGTGCTGAACACTAATCACGTGTTTATGTCAGCACTAGCCACCGGGCCACAGGCTACATTCAAGCTACACAGCTCTGAGCTTGCGTCTGGCTTAATTATCTCAACGCTGATCCTCACGACAACATAACTGAATCCGATTAAGCTCCCATACAAAGCCCTATATAGACAACCGATTTTGGGACTAGCATTAAAGAGAGTATTAACCATTCGACTATTAACACGTAAACGGAACATGATTAGAGGTAATAGGTCATTTGGTATGTTCACAACCTGATCCTTCTTTTTTGTTTTGTGTATAAGTTGTAATTCCTGAGCTGCACAGATAACACAAATTGTGAAACAAAAAATGGGATACATTGCCTCGGTGTCTGCTCACACAAGTTACTTTTTCGTGTTCGTCCATACAGGAAAGAACATACTCAAAGAACTTCTCACACAAAATTTATTATTATTATTATTATGTGCTTACTTGTATTTTTAATTCTGCTCTACAGATGAACACACTTCCATAGGCTTGGAAAACAGCGCGGGTCATTCTTGTATTTAAGTGAGGGGTAATAACTGCTGCGAGTAACTACAGGCCTATTTCTCTACTATGCCCACGATCTAAGTTATTCGAGTCAACTCTGCATTCAATAATTTCATTCTCTATTAAATATAATATCATTCCTCAACAGCATGGATTCCTACCCAGTCACTCCACAACTACCTACGTCGTTAACTTCATGAATGCATGCCTTCAAAGCAGTGTACAAGAAAGGACAGCTGGATATAATTTATTTTGACCTCAATAAGACGTTTCATGTTGTATGCCACAAAATACTCCTTCAAACGTTGACACAACGCATGTGCACAACTCTGTCACAGAGCTGATAAGAAGTTACCTACGAGACTGGTATTGCTACCTTATAGCGTAAATGGTCTGCCGTCAGAACCTTATGCTGTTACAATTGGAGTTCTTCGATGGGTTTGTCATGGACCCTTTTCTTTTCTCTCTGTTTAATAACGACGTTTCGGCAGTCATCCAAACTAATCAATTTTGTAATATGCTGATGACGCAAAACTTTTCAAAGCAGCAAAAAATTTTAATGGTTGCGCCGCTCTTCAGAAGGACATTGCGAATTTCGTAAAATGGGGTGCTGGAAACAAGCTGGTCATAAATGCATCAAAAATGAAAGCTGTAAGCTTCACGCGGTAGACTAACAGGACTTTATTTCCCTATAGTGTTAAAGTCGTGCTCCTACCAAGAGCTTAGGGAACTGAGGTCCTAGGAGTGTACTTCGATAGCTTTCCGAGTTCCTCGCCTCATGCTCGGCAGACGAGGCAGCGTGCACTTCGCACGCTCGACACAGTATGCGGGGTGACGAGAGATTTCAAATAACCTGGGCCATTTGTAACTATATATAAGAGCGTATGTCTTCCAGTTCTTGAGTACGCCTCCGTCGTTTCGGGCAGCACTTGTAGATGAAATCGCGAACTTCTCGAAAGTGTGCAAAAAAGTTCACATCTATATTTAAACATCAATTCTGTCAAACGCCTTCCATTCCAATAAAGAGACAGACTCTCACGTTGCCTACCCTCACTTGTAGACGCAGCAAATCGGATATTCCTTTTTCCCCCAAATTAACACATGGAAAAATATGCTGCTCGCGCTTCCTGCCTAATGTGCGCTTTTACATTCCGCAGAAAGGCACAATGAAACAGCGCGCCTTTCAACCTTCAGAATTTTGTGACCCTCTATCTAGAGTGCAGGCGACATATAACGCCCATTCAGGTTGCCTGGATATCTTCATCCCTGATTTTAATATTTTCCTGAAAGGATTTGCAGAGGAATTTAAATAACTGAACAAAAACTCTCATATATCGATTGTGTTCCGTAATTCTGCAATCCCTTTTCTGTTTCGCCTCTTTTGCTTTGTATTCAGTTCATGTACATATTTTATGCTTTGTTAAAATCTGTATTCGCGAAATTATTATTTTTTTATGTCTGCGCGCGTGTGTATGTGTGTATGTATGCGTGTGTGTGGGCGTCCACTATTTTTACTGTGCATTGTTTTGCTGAGTGCTCCAGCACTAAGACCCTTGAAGTGTTCCTAGGGAGATTAATAAGAAGTTTTGATTGATTGATTGATTGATTGATTGATTGATTGATTGATTGATTGATTGATTGATTGATTGATTGATTGATTATTGACTGGCAGGTATTAATACTTTGTAGACGAAGGCTTTCCTCAAAGGGGTTGGAATTCAGCTCCGGGACCTATTACATTCCTCGCCACATTTTCCATTTGCTGCCTAATTAAGCATGCACTTAAAAGAGAGCAGTAAACGCTTTTATAAGCTTTTGTTTTTGAGATAACTATTGATGGCTAGATTCAAGCAGAACTGCGAGAACCTACACGTAATCCCAGTCGTGCTTAAAGATGATGCTGGTTTACCAAGAATGTGTTACGTTTCGTAATTGATGTAGAAGATGTCTGGTTCATTTCTGCATTAAAATTTACCCGGAAAGTAGAAGTAACAAAAATCTGAAGATTGAGCATTGAGGCCAATCGCCACATACGTGTATCTAGCAAAATGCATAAAGCAATATTTTCGAAAATATTGAAGGCACCGAAGACGAAACTAGACCCTTATTACGTCGAAGACAAAAGAGAAAAATCAAGGCAGACAAATGGTTTAGATAAAAAGGGCATATAGTGTGCGGCGAATCGTAGGTTCACGATTTCTCCGAGTTTTTTACAACGAGTGTCGCCCATGTGCGAGCACCGACGCTATTCATAAAGGTATGCCTGCACCTACGTAATTGACGCCTTTAAAGCTGGCTTTTTTGCATTAAGACACTTTGTGCAAAGACGCCTACTTTTGCGATTGCCCCTTGTTTTATAGGCATGAGCTGGGATATTGCAATTATCAACATGTTCCGGCCATCGAACTTGTCATAGAGGCCCTGATAACTGTCGCTAAAATTACTAACGAGAGAAGAGAACCAACCAGGACTGAAGATCGGCGTTCTGTTATAGGAATGACACCCAACCATTGACATTATCAGGACATTAGAAACGTGCACGCGCGATAAGGGTGCTGCGCAGAATAAACAATGACTTTTGTTCTAAAAAAAGTTAGTTACTAGCCAGCTGCTTTTATTCGTAAACGATGTGGTCGCTGAAATGGTGCGCTGGCGCATGGTGTGCAGTATTCAGGTCTCTTGGGCCGCTGGGCGCCCTAACAACACAGGTCCTAATTATCAATATCGCTAATCTCAAATGTCGCAAGGTAATAGACTAGTGGTTTTATTTTGTGTCGATGTCAAGGTGCAGGAGCTGAATTTTTTTCTATATTGCTAGTCCCTTTGGACGCAGTCGTTAAGCCATAGACATCACTGTGGACCATGTATCATCGCTTGAAGTTGCTTTAGGAAGCACGTATCGCGCATATGCTATTTCTAGACGTACAATCAACTTCATATTTGGTTCTAAATAAGGCGATAATTTTTATCTTGTGACCACTGGGATTTCGAGTCATCTACTTTATATCTTACTGATCCTTCTTTCTTCGGATTTGGCGCCAGAGGAGCAACAAGTGAATTTCGCACTGTGATGTGCGGTGTCTCACAAGCAGCTTCTCATTGCCGCTTCTTAACTGCGTTCTTGCCACGCTTTCAAGCCGTCTGTTTGAATACTGTGAAATAAAAAAAAAAGGTATTGCTATGTATGCTGATAATATTTCTATGTGTATCGGCGACCCATCGCCCCTTGGTCTACTCTTTCGTGCGAGCTTTTACTGATCAAACAGTGCTAGCTCAGAGTATTGCGTGAAGCTGTTCACCTAATTAGCCTACTTAGCTTGTTTCACCAGCTATGTAGGCTGCAATGGCATATAATCCTAGGCAACGTGCTTATCACTGACTTTACCATGAGCTGACCTTACCTAGGCAGTGCACCAATACAATGAATGCGAATGAATGGTTACTTGGGCGAAATTATCGATAGTCGCATCTCTAGGTGCCCTGCCTTTAGACTTCTAGGGTGTCCGTCACGATGCCGCGTAAACTATGCAGCCAACTTGACTGCTAAGACCACTGGCTGTGACCAGACAAAAGCGATGAAAGTGCCTCAAGTACGTGCATACTCTCTGTGTGATATATGTGTTGCCAGTCCTGAAAGCACCCACCGTGGTTGCTCAGTGGCTATGGTGTTGGGCTGCGGAGCACGAGGCCGCGGGATCGAATGCCGGCCACGGCAGCCGCATTTCGATGGGGGCAAAGAACGAAAACACCCATGTACTTAGATTTAGGTGCACGCTAAAGAACCCCAGGTGGTCAAACTTTTTCGAGTTCTCCACTAAGGCGTGCCTCATAATCAGAAAGTGGTTTTGGCCCGTAAAGCCCAATAATTTAAATACGTCCTGAGAGCACGGATTTGTTCGATGGCCCAACGTGACCATCCCGCAGCCTTCCAACTCCTAATTACCTCGTGAGGCGCAATGCATTCTCTTACTTACTAAAATATATAAGTTGCCCTTTAAGCTACAAGTACAACACAGAGCTGTATAACATATCATGCGTCCCCACCGAACATCTGATAGCCCAACGTTCGTTAATCGGCGTATTCAACACACGTGCTCTCTCGCGGAAAGGAATAGCGTCATTGCTTACAATTGCGGCTGGCAGTTCTGAAGGTGCTGCTGCAGTTACGCCTCCAAACTTTCACCAAATGCGTATTCCGGATTGGTATATCCGGTTCCTTACGTGCACAAAAATTCTAATATGTCTGTGACTGCGCTTTTCTAATCAGTCGAGCCACACTTGTTCGAAATATCTTGATAATATTTTGAGGTGTTCGTTGACGCATCTGTTCACAGCAAATACCAAGGCGCCTTTTCAGCTTCCGGCGGCGTTTCCCATAGAACATTAAGTGAAGCTGGCACTAATTTTGACGTTGCACTAACGTACATGCAGGATGAGTTTACCGCGTCGAATACTGCCATTTTTACAGGTTATCCCACTGTTCTTAGCAGTCTAGATAGAGATTACACTGGTGGTGAAATTCTGTGTTGCATTTCTGACGCTGGCAGAGAGAGAAAACGCAAGGAAAGGCAGGGAGGTCTACCAAGACGAGCCTGCGGTTCGCTATCCTTTATTGGGGGCAAGGGAAAGGGGAAGTACAAATATGAAGAGAGTGAGAAATGAGTGCACGTGGGAGGATTCACACAAAATTACATCTCGCAGGGTGTCCTTTCCTTGGACAGTATATACCGTCGTTCATGAATATCACCGGAAAGGAAGAGGGCAATGGACTGTCTTAGGCATATATTTACAACAACTGTGGCTTCTCTGAAAGTTCGAGTAAGCTTGGCGTAAGCTCGTTTGTAGATTTCTCGCTACCTCCTCCCGCAGCCCCACGACCAGCCTGTTGCAAACGGATAGATTCTTCTTCCCTCGAAACTGACCTCGTCTCGCTGGAGCAGTACTACTCAATCTAGAACTGGACTGTCTCCGGACGTGAGAACGTTATAACCGACAACGTGTGCATTATTTATGTTTTTCCAGTGAACGTTGGTCACCGACTGACCGACGACTCGGCGCAAGACGCACCTTCATGCATCGGAACTTTCTGTGTTGTCGCCGATTCTGTAGCGAAAAAAATTTTCCTGCAATCGAATTGCATGCGTGAAGCGAATAGTGGTGTATGTACATTTTAGAACCAACGTGAGCGCTAGCAATTGCGCTGAAATGTACCATGCCTCGTGCATAAATAGGAAATGCACTTCAGCCGGAGATCACATTTCGACGACCGACGACTGAGCTCGCCGCTTACACTGTGCTTGAGTGTTACTTCTATTCTGGGCACAAGTTCGGGGCCCAATAAAGAGTCAGTTTACGTTCCTCGCAGTTCTGTCAACACCTGGTTCTTGCCCATGGCTACAACGATACCAATGCTACCATGGACGATTGGATTAATCGTGAGTGGACGGCTTGTGTGTCTTGTGTTTGCTGCGAAGCATTTGACCAGTTGATATTGGAGTGTCCTGCTTTTCAGGCGCTGCGCACGTCGTCCCTTTGTCCTGCGGAGAACGATCCTCGACGAATGCCTGTATGCGGGCAGTTGCGCATCTCAAGGCGACCAGGCTAATCACGCTCTCCTTACTTTTCGAGAAGAAACTGGCTTAGTTTCACGTTTGTAGTGTACTTTTTCGTGCTTCGCGAGGGGGCGAGACCTATTACTCTCTCTTCATTGTCTATGAGTATTCTTTTATATTTCGTGTGACCAGTGGCACTTCCGTGCGTTTCTTACTTTTGTGCACTATTATTTGTCATTGTTTTACTTCAATTATTTTGATCGGTCACCTTGTTTTTTCTTTTAACTTTTTTTTCTCTTTTTCCTGCGTGCGATTTCTATGTTTGTATCGCCTTCTTTCTGAAGACTAGGAAAGCGTTGTGCCACTTTGAGTGGCAGACGCCAGCTTGCCCAAACTCATTTCCTCTCGCTCAAATTGTAAATACGTTCTCAAGCCAATATATAAGAATGCGCACTTGGCGAAGGACACGGCATTGTGAGATAACTAGTGAAGCATTTTGCAACCTGCACAGCCGGATAGCTTCGAGAATTGTCATATAAGATTTGTGGATGTGTAATTATTGCATTCAATATTTTGGGCCTTTTTGAGCTTACGCTTCCTGTTTTCCGGCTTTTCGCTCGAATACGTAGCCACAAAACCGTTCCCGATGAATGATTATTTTTTAATCAAACGTCATGGAGCCACGTTTTTGCGCTTTCAAACAATGACGGGAAGATTGATACCTGGCTGTGTAGTCTTCTCGAGTGTAAAATTTATATTTGATGGCATAAAAGCTTGACGTTGTTTATGTTCTTTATGCCCTTCTTCGAGCGGCAAGTTTTGTGTATAAAAATAAGCGTTTCCGAAAACAAACCCGACAAAAACGTTCTAAAGAAAATGGGCCATCTAAAGGTGCTCACACTTTATTTATTTCAGGCTTGATACTAGAATCGTCATACTTGGCTTCATCATATTGAATAGCTGCAAAAGAAAATCAGCATGAAACTTCATAGGCGCTTCAAGAAATAAGATCCACGAATGGCCATACAGCCTCCATTACGGAAACGATGAACAAATTTTAAATTGAGCCTTTTGAACGGCAGCCAGAGAACGTTCGCAATCGGAGCACGTAGCGATCATGATCGACTCGGTACAGAGCTCGCCGTAAGGAATAGGAAACTACAGGTCATTGAGCGCAATTTAACCTCTCACCGATCTGGTGGGCGTACTGCTCTGAGGCAGGTTACGCTCTACCCGGAAGACCAGAGTCTCCCCCCCCCCCCCCCCCAAAAAAAAGAAGAATAAAACAAAGGATAGTTATATCAGCATCAGGTAGTCAGATTCGCCGTGAAGCAAAGTTCCTCGAAAGCAGAACACGAAATAGAGATGACCTGAATTATACGCCGAGCTACCTTATCATTTTAGTATCAAATAGGTAGGATGCAGGCGCGTTGCTGAATGCGCTCGCGTTTTATGCTAAGCATTTCTTAACATATCGAAGTTCTCTTATTGCGTTCAGCCCCATGAACGTCTTGAAGCATGAAAGCCCGCATTTGTTCTCTTCCGTCGTACTCCATTTATCTTGAAATTCAGAGTTATAACGCAAGCAACGCGGAAGCACGATAAGTGAACACGCGAAAAGCAAGGCGAGCCAGTTTTCTCAGCAAGTGCGTATACGCATGTGCTTTCATGCGCTCATTTTGGGCGCGCGGCTTGCGAGCATTTCTTGTGAGGATGATACTGTAACATGCTTAGATACAGCGAGAGTTCCTCCGCAGGAACCAGCATCATCAGAATAACTTCACAGATGAAGTAGTGAAACGAGTTTCTATCTATGCGTGTGACAAAATCACTAAAAGGTTTTGTTGTTGCTCTGTGACCTGAAAACAAGAAATAAAATATATATGGCGTCCGAAAAGAAGAACAGGGATCTAAATGTAGTTTGGCCTGCTGGAAACCTTCCCTCTTAAAGTGATGAAAAATAGGCGCCTTGCACTCAACCGAGTTAATTAGAAGCCAACTCTTATCCGCCGTGGTTGCTTAGTGGCTATGGTGTTGGGCTGCTAAGCACGAGGTCGCGGGATCGAATCCCGGCCACGGCTGCAGCACTTCTATGTGGTCAAAATGCGAAAACATCCGTGTATTAGGATTTAGGCGTACGTTAAAGAACCCCGGGTGGTCCAAGTTTCCGGAGTCCCCCACTACCGCATGCCTCATAATCAGATCGCGGATTTGACACCTAAAACTACATTATTTAATTTAAATTTAAAAGCTTTCTCTTTATGTTATTGGTGGATGTACAAGATCAGAAAAAAAACAAGAGTAATAAATATTTATATGACCTGTACTGTCGATTACAATTGTTGCATTATTGCAATTCTGATATGCATGTCGCACAATTCGAGCAAACCCGCGATGATGCGAACTGCCGCTTACAGTGCAAAATTCAAGCGGGCTATTCTTGCCACGCACCCAATTTGTTAGTTCAGCAAAAAATGCTGACGGTGAACAGTCCTAATCTAGCAAGGTTATGACGCACAGCCAGAATTCTCTGAGAAGAATTCTTCACGTTGTTTCAATTTCTTAGTATAGCGGTACTATGGACGCAATTCATGCTCTGAGGGGTGTCGTGGGCGGTTAGCAAGGTAGTTGTGTCCAAGCACGAAGCTAATTTCTTCCTAAGTAACCACCCCGGAACAACACAATAAAAGTAAGGTAGTTCGTTTGGGCAAAAGGTTTCTTTGAAATATCGGAAGAGGGCAGGGCATCTTCAAAAAGACATGAGTCGTAGGCAGGCCAAACCAGAACGAGGTAATCGGTGTTCTAGGATTCGTGAATGTTACTAAAGCATTACCACCACCATATTATTTCTGATTCTGAACACAAAGTGGAACATTAGTTAATTTTTTTTACATTCAAGCGGACAAAATGTGCTCGGGAATTTTGTGTGAATGGCAATGAGATACGATGCTTGAATTTAGCACGCCTTATGCTTTATTTAAAAGCGGTGTTGATAAAGTTCACACTAATGGTACCATAAAACAGGCGCACAAGATAGGCATAAAATTGAGCGCACGTCCTTCTCGTTATAGTCAAGCATAAAAAAAGGTTGTTCCAAAGTAGTTAAGCAGCTGAAACGCAATGAGTATCGCGATTGCGCTGCACAGCCGAGCAGAGGTAGAAAAGTTGTTGTCATGCCGTATTTACCCCAAGCTAGCCATAATCCGAAGGAAATTGGGAATCATGTTGGCGTTCACGTCGTCTTTTCAGCGCTTTTGTTATTGCAGTCTGTGTGCGAAAGTAGATGGTACTGCAAGGAAGCAAACAAACACCGAGAACAATTGGTTTCGTGCATGAAAGAAGTGGTTTGCCGTATTCCTTGAGACTGTAGGAAGGCATATATTGGACAGATGAGAAGATGCCTCAGTGATCGCTTACGGAAACATTCGAACACTGTTAACAATCTGGTAAAGGCTAGTCCTCTAGTCGCATACTGCTTGCGTTGTGGCTGTGAACCCTTGTTCGACAAGACACAAGTGGTATCCATAAACCCGGATCAAGCGACAGGGGAAATTATCGAGGCGTTCGAAAGGATTAGAACCAATAACTATGTAAGTTATCCATCTGTTTCGCTGTCAAGAAACGTTCGTATCGTGGTAGCGGCCTGTGGTGGATGGTTGTAGCGACCATCTGTCACTACGTTGTCCCCGCTTCGCGGAAAGCTAGGTTACCTCGCCTTGCCTCGCCATGAGGGTCACTGCCTCTTGCTCTGTCTTGGAATCGAGGTGACTGCCCTACTGTGGCGCCACCATACCCACTCCGCAAACCTGCTTCTACTTTTGAATATAGCCAGTCGACTCTCCGTTCTCAACCTGTCAAAATATGTGTTCCTTGCCTCCGCTAAACCGAACTCCCAACGTGATTATGCCGAAAAGCAATCTGTGCTGCAACGGTGGCTTTTCCTTTTTGTTGTACCATGGTATATATATGTTAGCCATATGCAATAAAAATTGACGTGTTAGTAGGGATGTGTCTTGGTCCCCTTCTGTTGTCCTACGTGCTCTCTTGCGCTTAACCTCAAGTGATGGTGACACATGTGGCACCTTTATCTAGGCTAGGAAATTTGCCTCATCTTCCATTTTCTCTCTACGTCGCGCCCAGCGATTTCTCCCTATTCCGTAATTTCCCGAAAAGACAGATTTCCCGAAAAGACAGGAAAGTGATTGCACAAGCGGAGCTCTTACTGAACCCTTAAATTGCGGAGCTTTACAGTGCTGGTCTGCTGTACCTCAGGGGTCAATAGAAGTGCGTGACGTCGCGGGCGCAATAAATAAAGAAAGAGTGAACTCCTACCTGAGTATCATTACTGAACCTTTGTCCCTTCAGGGCAACAATACGAACTTCAGGAACGCCCCTTGTTATCGCGTAAAAAAGGAACAATCGTCACAAACACTCACTCACTAACATAAATCGCGTCATCCCAAATAGCATTTCGTCGAAAATTGACGTTTACGCCTCCGTGGGACCAATCATGTGTCTCTAATACTAATTTGCCTATTCAATTTAATCTAATTGGAGCGTTTCGAATTGATCTAGACGAGGTGCGTCAGCAATACTGCAAGCAATGGCACTTATCTTTGCAGACAGTTTATTATGAACGACTGTTGGCAGCAATGACTTATTAACACTTATGCATGAATTCTTGTTCATCGAAAATCCAACCACTGGATCGTGGCGACAATTCGTCCTCACGTGATGTCCCATTATTCGAAGCGGTGAGAGCGCGAGTTGTGAAAAGGAGAGTTCGACAAGTCATAAGGGAAAGGCACAGAGGTTAACCAGACTGAGCCCGGTAGGCTACCCTACACTGGGGAAGCGGAAAAGGGGATTGAAAGAGGAGAAGGAAGAAAGAAGGTCACAGCCTCCACTGTTACGCGCACAAGCGTGCACCACTGAGTCAGTCACAGGTGGTCATGCAGGCTGGTGCATTTAAAGAAACGCGTCAGCACCTTTGTGGCCTTGCACATAGCTGACGCACGAGGCCACGGACCCAAGAACTTCTCTTCTGTGAAAGGACGGTTTTCTAAGTACTGCAGAGCTGCACGAAGAGTACTCCTCTTGTCTTCGTATGTAGGGCTGTCACACCGGATATGTGTGGTCTTGTGGACCGTCCGCAATTCCAATTAGCAATGAGTAAGCGTTTGTGATAAAACACCTACTCGCAAACGACACAGTAGCGTTTCTTCCCGTCGGTTATAACCAGGTAAAAGATGCAATGTCATATGCGGGTTCATGGCATATGGGCGCCGGTTGGTGAACTATGGTGGGTTCCATTTTCTTATAGTAATAATATGGGCAAGACTGCTGAGATTGCGCACTGCATCCGTTCTCGACAATGGCATCGAAGCACTTTCCCGTACATCATGTGCCTCACAGGCAGCTTCGTCTTTGTCGGCACTTTCATTGCCAGAAATGTTACAGAGCCCGGGTAGCCACTGAAATACAATTTCCTGGTCGCCATCCACCATTTGATGGTAGTGTAATGGTATCTCTGCTACCAATTGTTCATGTGGACTGTAGCGCAGAGATGATGAGAGTGATTGCAAGGCTGCCTTTGAATCAGAGAATATAGCCCAGTGATTTAGTGGTTGTCGCTGCACATTAAGCACTGCGCTACGGAGGCGGAAAGTTCGGATCCTCTCAACGTTGTGACGTGGGTGATCTTGAACTTTTTGCAGATTGACATCGACGGAGAGAGAGAGAGAGAGAAGTTTAATGATGCGAAATGTCGAGAGGTCGGCCTGAGGTATATTCCTCTATCCAGCTACTCGGCATTGGGGGAAGGGGAAGAGGGAAAGAAAGAGGGAAGAAAGAGGCGCATGATGGGTGATGAAGACGATAGAAGGAAGATGAACATATGGCAAGCAATTTGGCATATTCGAAGTCTGCAATCCAGGCCCGTAATTTTTAAAAAGTTCAGTAATGCCTCGATGGCCTTGAAACTCGATTGAGCATCTGGCCATGGGCCTAAAATAACGTCCTCCGATAACGGTGCGCTGTCGAGACGCGTAAGGTCGTTGTCCAACCTTTCTCGCTCTTCCACGTACTTAGGGCAGTCACAAAGCAAATGACCTATAGTCTCAGTCACATTGCACACCTCACAGTGTGGAGACTCGGTGTGTCGCATGAGGTGCACGTATCCGCGCGTAAACGCTACCCACAGCCTTAGTCTGTGCAAAAGACTGGCACAGCTGTGTTGAATTTTCGGTGGTAGCCTAAAATTCATGGTAGGGTCCAATCTCTGGAGTCGTCTGTGGTGATTATCCGGATTGTCCCAGTGCTTTCCTGTCAATTTTCGGATGAGAATGGAGAGGAGATAGTTGGCGTCCGCTCTTGAAAAAGGAATTGAAAGCAGTGACTCTTGTTCTTCGAATGCTTTCTTCGCCTGGGCGTCGGCCATATCGTTGCCTTGTATATCACAGTGACTGGGAATCCACTGAAATGTGATGTGGTGGCCGTTTTCTTGCGCTAAAGTGTAGAGCTCGGCAGTTTGAAGAGCCAACACTCTGTAAGCGCTTTCTTTCAACACCACTCTAAGTAGTTGAAGAGCCGATTTTGCGTCACTGAAGACTGTCCATATTTGAGGAGGCTGTCGCGAAATATATTGAACGGCCTCTCTGACTGCCACTAGCTCCGTAGATGTTGTAGTCGTCTTGTTATACAGACAAAACCGTCGAATGACTTGATGCGCAGGCGCGACGAAAGCCGCACCAGACGCATACGAGGAGACCGATCCGTCTGTATACACGCTCACCGAGGAGTCATATTCTTTCTACATATATTCAAGTGTTAAATGTCTGAGGCCGACGGTAGGTATTCGCGATTTTTTAGAAATTCCGGGAATAGATAGGCGTAACGGTATTTTGGACATTACCCATGAGGGGCATACGTGGAAGGTCAGCCGGGGCAAAGTATGCTGGCATGGCAGATTTTTGGCATTTAACGGCTCTTGAAAAAGTGGAGTCCGGCCGTATATCGGGTAGTGTCGATAAGGGATGGCGTCCATGACGGCACAGCAGTCGCAGGAATACTCGAAGCGGTTCGCATCGTAGATAGACAGGTAAAGGGGTGACGCGAGCCTCCTCAATTGTTCCGTGGGTTAAGGTGCAACGTGGAACACCGAGACATGTTTTCAGCATCTGTGCCTGGGCACTTTCCAGCGTACGCAAACATGACGGGCTCATACTTGATAAAACTGGCAGGCTATAGCGAATGTATCCGATGTATAGAGCCTGGTACAGCCGGAGTAGCGAATACTCAGATGGTCCCCACTTCATACCAGCCAGAAAGCGAAAAACTTGAGCAAGCTCAGTTAATTTTTTCTTTAACATTGCCACATGTTTCGACCATGAGACACCGCGGTCAATGACAACGCCGAGGTATTTGTGGTGGGTGACATATGGGATGGCATTTCCATTGATCATAATTGGGTACCAACACATAAGCTTCCGCGTAAAAACATCGACGGAATGACAACCGCACCAGTAGAGCTGATTAGAGTCGAAGAGCCGTCTGTATAAACGTGAACTCGATTTCAGTATGAATCATGCAGTACATGTAGCGTGGGTTGATTCAGAGCACAAGTTTGCAAGTTGGACTTCTTTCCAACTCCTGGAATGGAAAGCCGCACTTGTGACTGCCGGAGACACAACAAAGGACAAGGTGATTTCGCGGCAGGCGTGAAATCGGATGGAGGACAGGATCGGTACGAGGCTACAATGGCCGAAAAAGTTGCCTCTGGTCTACTTTCAGAGAGGGAAGCAAGGCGTTCATACTGGAGTCGGCAAAGGTGACGAAGATTATTTGTAGGGGTGTCTATGACGTTATATGTACTGATGGGATGTTCCTTGGCGGTGGCAATTGTTGCGGCTGTTGAAGCGTATCGCGGTAGACCAAGACATGTTCTAAGAATTTTAGCTTGTATGCTCTCAAGTACTCTGAGATTTGTTCTCCGGGTGCTTGACAACACCGGAGTGCTGCAATGCTAGAAATCCATAAAAAGCGCTCTGTAGAGCTGAAGCGTGGAACGCACCTACGGTCCCATTGCATTTCCAGCATTGGCTTTGAAAATGTTACTGGTTGAGAGGAGTCTCTTCCTTAGGTATGGTGAGGTAATCCTCAGGTGTCGACCGCGACCTCCAGAAGAGGTCGCGGTCGACAATCATACATAAAAATTGATGGGTTGTCTTGTACAAGACAGGCTGGCCATTAATAGACACTGGGTATTCAGTCATCAATTTTCACGTGAAAGCGACCAATGCGCACTTTTCTGTTGAAATTCTGAGGCCTTGTCTCTGACGATGAGTACACGTCATCATTCTAGCCTTTTGTAACCTTGCGCGAACGTTCGGCCGAGTTCATTCTGACGCCCAGATGCAGATGTCATGTGCGTCACTTGACATCTGCGGCAAGAACTGTGGCAGGAATTCCGCCAGCCCAATCAAAGTCATGTTGAACAACACCGGGCTCAAAACGGCACCTTGTGGATCTCCACGGCTGGTGTAGTGGTTGGAAGTTTGACCATCCTCGGTGAATACAGAGAAGCTCCTTTCAGTCAGGTAGCTCCCAATCCACTGGAACATGCGGCCTCCGATTGTAGCAGCCACGAATGCGTGAAGAATGGCTTCGCGAGAAACATTGTCATACGCACCTCTCACACCTAAAGATAGTGCTACAGAGGGGCGTTTGGTTGATTTATGTTGTTGAAGACGCAAGATCAATGGCGTTGTCGACCGACAAACGGCATTGTCGAAAACCTGTCATCGCGTCTGAATAAACATTGATAACCTTCAAAAAAACACTCGAGGCGCGTGAGGATCATCCTTTCCATCAACTTGCCAACACAGTTGGCGAGAGCAATAGGTTGATATGATGTCAGTTCCAAGGAAGACTTTCCATGCTTTAAGATTGGGATAAGACGGCAACGCTTCCATTGAGAAGGAACAGCTCCGTCACTCCATGAGACATTGAGATGATGCAGCCGGATGTCTTGTGCTTCGTGGTCAAGGTGGCGGATAGCAGCGTACGTGATGTCGGGTCCGGGCGAAGAACGACGTCTGCAGGTGGCTAGAGCAGAGTCCAGTTCTTCCATGGAGAAATGTACGTCCATTGCTGAAACTCGTGTGAAGGAAACTTCGCACAATTCAAGATCCTTTAGTGGCTCTCTGTCACTTGCAATTGCTTCACAAAACTATTCCTCAACACCCATTTCTCGACAGCCGTCGTGGAGAACCACTTTAAAAGGGAGGCGTTGCTGAGGATAAGAGTGAAGGCATTAGAGAGTTCGCCATACGCTAGAGAGAGCTTTGCGTGGGTCCAATGAGTTACAAAATGATTGCCATCGTTTGCTGCCTAATTTTTCCATGCGACGACGTATTTTCTTCTGCGTGCGCCTGGCCTCCCTCAGGTCTAGAATCGAACTGGTGGGTCTATATGTCGTCTCAGCGCGCTTACGTACTGCTCGAAGCCTTTATAATTCAATGCCAAAGCCCGTGCGAGTGGCTGACCATGAGAAGTGGAGCATTGCTGCATGCATCGCATCCGCAATCACAAGCTCTATGCCACGTGCAAGGCCGCCCTTGGATTCAGCGTTCACAAAGTCTTGAAATGCAGGCCAATAAAACGCTGGAGAGACTATAGTGGAAGACATACTGCTTAGACCTTTGACGGCAACGTAAATAGGTATATGGTCACTTCAACGGGTTTCCAAATCACTAAACCAGTAAACGCTCGAAGTAAGGCATCGTGACACCAAAGTAAAATCTAGGCAGCGGCTGTATGACGACCCTTTCAAGAATGTTGGCGTGCCGTTGTTCGAAAAGCAGAGGTCATGGTCCGAAGAAAAAGATACAAGAGTCCCACCTCTTAAATTGGTTCTTGTACTTCCCCAAATTGCCTCCCTGCCTTTCCTCTTCATTCTTTGCCTCTCTCTCTCTCTCTCTCCCCAAATTGGGCGTTCAGCATTAAAATCTCCTGTGAATATCCAAGGACTGGAAGTCGTCATCAAACATTTTCAAGTCTTTTGTAGCCTAAACGACTCGCTGGGGAAATGTAGCTTGCGATGAGTGTGAAGCAGAGCCTTTTCTTCTTTATGCTATGGAACACATACTGGTTGTCGTCATCGGGAGGCACGGCCTGGGTCACGTAGGTGAGCGCCTTGCGAACACAAACGAGGACAGTGCTGGTTTTGTCACACGTGGCGGAAACAAAAGATTTGTAACCTGAAAGTGTGAGGATGTTTGTCACGTTTGGTTCACACATGACTAGCACCGAAAACCTATTTACATATAAAGATTTACGAAAATCGGAAATACGTGATCTCAGGCCTCTCGCATTCCACCAAAGAACTGAAGCATGCTTGACATCTTTAAAGGGTCGTTTCCGCAGGAATGGGTGAGCCATGTTTCTAATGCAAACTTTTAAGCACAGGAGTGAGAGCATTCAGTACTTGTAAAGCGCATCGAGCAATCGAAGTTAGCGCATTCCCCAAAAGTGTGCGAATCGCAGCAAATAGGCGACTTCAGCAGCATAACCACCTGCACATCCTGTTCAGGCAACTTGTCGGAACCAGGAAGTACGTTCGATGAAGGCGGTGAATGCCGCTCAAGCTCAGTAGTTGGGTGCGAATTTGGCACTGCAGGCCAGGCAACGTCATAAGCACTTTTCTGGGAGTCTTTGTCATTCATAACGTTGTGTCTGGTCTCGCGCAATGACTGCTGTTCCACAATTCGAGGTGATGACGCAGCTGGACTAGCTTGGCGCTGTGGGGCGACTTTCGCGCTTTTTGCCGAACGTCGGCGGTGGTGGCGGGAGCGTCGTTCTTGCACAGAAACGGCTGCTTCACGGTGCGTAGAGCCTTCCCTTACCATCTCCTTAAGTATACTCTACTTCTTCTTGATTCGGGCGCAATTTATCGGCGTGGCCTCATGCGATCCTTTGCAGTTTCTGCATTTAGATACAGTTTCTTGGCAGGATTCCGTGGTGTGGCACTCAGTGCCGCGCACACATACCGCCGCGTTATTACAAACGTCTCTGACATGACCGAGCCGAAGGCACTCGTGGAACTTCAGAAGTTTCGGAATGAACGGCTTTACGGGGTGGCGAAAATGGCCCGCCTTGACATTGGTTGGCATAGTGTTGCCCTTGAAGACTAATCTCACACAGCGTAAATTGCCAATCCGAGATACCTGCATGATGGTAGAATGAGGAGTGGCCGCCATGACTAGGATAGGCAAGTCTTCATTTGGTATCTACGTCGAAGATGACGTCTGTTGCTGTATCCTTGTCGACTGGAATGTGGGTGCGCACTTTGATCCCGTTCAAATCAGTTACTGCACGCAAGATGTCAAACACGGTTGAATGCAGGACATCTACGGCGAGTATATTCTTACGAGTTTTAATTCTTATAGCGGTTATCTCATTTGGTACTAATCTTTTAAGAAAACTCGAGACAGCCTGCCTATTCAGGTGGCGCAAGTCGTGCGAGGAAATAACGGCATCAATAGTATGGCGGGCGTTCGAGGACGGCTCGTATCTTGCACATTCGACGTACTTGAAGGCGAAGGTGTCCTAAGGCTCCTCCGCTTCGCCTAGCGGCTGCGTACGGTTTCCAAGCCATCTTCGTAGTCTTCTCCGCTGGCCGAGTAGAGTTCCGTGCTCTCAGTGTTGGCATCGTTCAGTTCACTGTTATGCTTCCGCGATGGCACCGCTCAAAGCAAGGCCAGGCCTGGAACAAGAAGCACAGTGTCCACTCCCATCAGTGCCGGCGGGGGACCGATTTCCCGCAGATAAGCACCGGGAAAACCGAATATCAGGAGGAGACATCAACAGCAGTAGCATAGCCATCAAATCTTTCTTATTTCATAACAACAATGTGTTGATACTGATCCCCACAACTTGTATCCCTCAGATAATATAATGCGAGTAGTGTCCTTGAGTGTGTTCACGCTTAATAGTGGGACCATGTCTTTCTTACTCTCACTGCTATAGTTAGTCTTGCTCATCATTTTATCTTATACCTAGAGTTACTTTCATCGTCAGGACTCCTTTCGCTTGCACGTGTCAAGCATTTACCCAGTAGCATAATTGCCTTGTATAAAATGAATACCCAAATCAAAAACGTAATTAGTAGAACACCAACCACTAGATCTGGCGGTCCTGATTGAGGGAGCTGGCTTGTCTAGCTACGCCGATTTTCGTTCCATTGATTACATTGTTTTTTTTGGGGGGGGGGGGGGGGGGGTTTAAGGATATCCGTGAAATCAGTGACATAGTCGCGACTATAACATGCGAAATGAATGAGAGTGTGCGAGAGCTTCGCTGGTACCTTTGCAGTCTGACTACATTCCTATTATTACGTATAAAGGAGCTTGCTCTTCGCACACGGGCTGGGCATAATGCGATGTGGATTTCCACAGTTTTATGTGCTGGCAGACTGTATCGGTAGACTGCAGTTTTCTGTATTGGTTCTACCGCATCAGTAGCACCTAATCAACGCGACACCCTTAATTTCTTTACCGGGCCGCTCTCTGTCAGGCAGTCTCTGCTATGCGGATGAATCTTTTGTTTGCGAATGAATAACCCTGCGAATGAATAGTGCGAATGAATCACCAACACACACAACATTCACTTAGCGTTTCATCTGATGCTTCCCGTAGCTACTTGACACAAAGCGCACTGAAAAGTGAAAAAATAGGTACTGATTCACAGCCAAGGTAAAGCCGCCCCGTATAGTCAACGCGCACAAAAGCAAGTGCAGTTTTGTTAGTTAGCGATGCAGTGGTATACAGTTTTGCATATTTCGCGCCATGTAGTAATATGAAAGCTTGTTATGTTATAGTATACGGCACATAGATGGCTCTGTGAATGGCGTATCTTGCAAAGAAGGTAGTTACGTTGTGATTTCTTATTATTCTCTTAATTGCATAGAAGTCGTTTGTTTGCTGTGTATTACCTGTGATAAAGACTATCTCTTTATATGTAGATAGACGCCTTTCACAGATTCTATGTTTCGGCTATAGCGATATGGCAAATGATAAGAACAATACAAATTTCACCTCCAAGAATTTCTCTAGAGACGTCATGCTACAGGGGTAATTTCTCTACAGACTGCATTTGATGCAGGCGTAATTAAATCAATTTAATAAATTGTACGTGTTGGCTCTTCGCTCCTACGACTCTGAAATAAATTTAGGATTTTGTAACTTAGGTGTTTCTTTTACCTGTACAAAATTAGAACCACAATCGCGCTGTGACCTGTCAGACCTGCAGAATGTTACGGCTGGTTGACAGACGAGTATAGCTGTCCTCATTTTTTCTTCATCTAAAAAACGCGCAAAGTTACAAAGTTACACATTTTTATAAAAAATATATTTTTTTTTACTTGTTGTGCTTCTCTAAGAGTCAGTCGGCGTGCACAAAACAAGTATGATGGCGTCATAGGACACTCTGAATTTTTTTTATTCTAGCGAACAAATTCAGCAGTGAAACTCGTCATGAAACCCACGTTGGTGTTCTCACGCCTACGGCGTCAAGTGCATGCCGCACTACATTTTCTGAAACGACATGAACACACGAGTACTGCCTGTACTGCAGTACTTGCGCAAGCAAGGCATGTAATGGATATCAGCTGCGCGAGATCTTCTTGCGTCTCGTCTCGCTTGCAGTTTTTGGGGTGGAAGTGGGTGGAGGCATCAGAAAGAAAAAAATCGAAAGAATGATAGAAGTAATGGCAGGACGCAAAGTTTTGTTGGCGGAGAAGCGAACAGGAGAAATATAATGCCGCCTCCTTGGGGTTCAAGAATCCGATAAGCCGTGGGTTCGACGCGGTTTTTCGCATTGCTAGCGCATGCAGCAGATGCCGGCGTTTGCAGATCAACCCACTTTCCCACGTGCCTATGGGTGAAAGGCAATGCGCGAAAAACGCCGAGAGAAGCGAAAGTGATGGATGAGAAACCAGCTCAGGCGCGCTCAGGCGTAGTGTATAGGTAACTGCACCACGCCCCAGTCAGAATGCACGCGTCAGGTTCTCGTGGTAGCTCAAGTGAGGAACAATATTCTCAGAACCGCTGCCTGATATCCCCTCCCTTCCCTGCCCCTCTTGCCGAGAAGGCTACAAGAAGAGCTTTTACGCGGCTTTATTTTTTCGTTTCGTGGGTTAAAATTTCTGCCATGATATTTCTTTTTACCTGCCCGTCCTCGTTGCCGTAATACATTTACGGTTCGAGCACTTGTCATCTGACAGAATCAAGTTAGTGTGGCCGACGTGAACGCATTAGGCATTAAAATGCACAGCGTTCTGTTCGTCATTATTCTGTTTACGTAGCGGAACAACTGTGCAGTATGTCACGGAGGGCCGTGTCGTATCTTTGGATAGAGAAAAGCGTTCAAAGCACAACCTAAAGAAGGCGTTGCAGGTCGTAGTTTTAGAGCTTAACTCCCACCATTTACATGGGAAATAAGGTGCTTGTTGTACTCACTGCCGTCTGCACGGAGGTTTCACCGACTGCAATGAAGGCTACTCGACAAGGATAGGCGTAAATTTGGGAGTTTCTCATGACTACAAAACACACAAAATATAACGTTGCAATTTCTCTCTGTTGCCACAGGTGAAATCAAATTCAATAGTTTTGGAGTACAGGTTTATCCAAGGTAACATGCCGTATATTGTTTCCGCTGATCGAGTCAGAAATGACTCAAAATAAGTTTCGTCAAACAATAATTTATTCACCTGTGCCTACGCGAGACAAATTTGAGTATGCAAACTACTACAGCATACACTCCGTCCATTCGCACTTTCGCCATTCTCGCCGTGATACTGCAGAGACACGCGCGTGCCCAGTTCGAGTTTATCTGCAACATGAGCCAGTGTGAGTGCATCTAAGGCTACTGACCAGGCACAGGAATCGTCCGCTGACAAACGTCACAAGCATACACGGTGTGACGCGCACCTACTCAGAAGCCGAGGTGTTGCAACAAGCTGTACTGCCGTCGGACTTTGCGCCCCATGACATACCGGAAGTTCCACTCTGGACGATGGCAATGCCCACTGTGTGGCTCTCGATCCCCGGAGTAACCAAGAAGTCAAAAATGCAGCTTTCTGGGCCTGAGCATTTCGCGCTATCCTACATTGCTTACACATACGGATACACCGAACATGTTTTTGCAGATGGTCCTGTACCACAGACCTCTTCCGTCGCAGCTTAAATGGTACCTGTAATGGCGTTCACGCAATGGTTCAGGGTAGGACACACAACATCGTCAACAGTAGCTGAGTTGACCGGCGTTCGAGAAGCAGTCCGCTGCATACTAGAACAAAGCCTCGAGAAATGGACAGTGTTCTGTGACACAAAACCGGTGCTGCAATTCGTAAGCAACTATACGAATCACAGAATTGCATATAGTCCTTTGGTTTGACTACGACTCTGCTTGCTGAGGCGTCTCAATTCGGGCATACCATCGTGCTGCAGTGTATTCCAAGCCATCATGAAATGCCTGGGAATGAGCTGGCTGAGGAGGAGACAAAAATGACACTGACAGGAAGTTTATATAACTAAACTTTTCACGATATGATATCGACACCTTGCTCCACAACTCCATCAAAATCTTTATGGCGTGACAATGAGAGAACCCCGAACATCGGCAAGAGCGCCTCCATAGACTTGACGCTGGTTTGCGATTCCGGCTTCCACTGCGGCTGCGGAGAGGCCAGGAAACACTTATCCATATAATATGGCTAGTTGTGGCGTACACTCGCCGATAGCTACACATGACTGGACGAGAACGGGGCCTTGATTGTAGCGTCTTTCACAGTCACGAGACAATAGATCACATACTTTGCGTGCGCCCTCAATATACGGCTGAGCGAAGAACACGTAAGTTTAGTGTACACTCTTTGGAGACACTGCCCTTTTCGGAAGAAAACATTTTAGGCACGTGAGAAGAGTTGTCTGTGCCCAACGCATCATAATATCACTCTTGAACTTTCTATGGGAAAGTAGCTTAGACGTTCGTCTCTAGGATCTGTGACGTGAAGACCATGCGAGCAGGGGCGTAGCCAGGGGGGGGGGGGGGCGCTTATGGGGCTTCAGCCCCCCCCCCCCGAAATTTTTTCGTGCTGTCCATGCACGGCCGACCAAAGCCACCTCCGGCGTCGAAAATTATTCTGGATTTTGTCTAGAATGTCCATTTCACGCTCGAAAAGACATTTCACCGCGAAACTGCGAACTCGGGCTGGATTTTGTGGCAACGCCTAAGCACCCGGAGTCGCATAACGCAAGGAGCCCCATCCGAGCACCAAATTTCAAGGGCGTTTTGATGGCGAACGGCCTCACCGCGGCATATCGCGGAGGCCACGGAATGTACGGAGCGCATGGATGTCAATTCCGAAACTTTATGGGTATAAATTCTCATAAACTTTTGATGCGAAAGGTGCATTGACATTTCCAAAGTTGTGCTTCAGATATTCAATTGCGGAACTTTGTGGGTTTAATGTAGCTATAAACATCTAACGCCAAAGATGCATTGACTTTTCTAAAGTCTTACATCGGAACATACAACGAAACAAGCCTAATCAACACTTTATCAGGCAAGATAAACCAATAAAGAATCAATCAATAAATCAATCTATCGAGCTGACAAAGCACGCAGCAAGGTCCGATGAGACGAAGCGTTGTGGTGGTTCATTCGTGCCGTCATGTCACATAAAAAAAAATATCAATCTTTTTCACCTACACCAAAGCATACACTAAAGCCAGCCAAGGTAACTAAGTTCCTATTTATTTTTTCTACTTTGACTTTGAGAGGGCGTGGAATGGGTGAGCCGACGATGGTGGCTAAGTCTTGTCTGCGCAAAGGAGAAAAGCGGGGAGCAAGCGCGCCGCCTTACGTCGCGCGCGATACATCAGGGAGAGTAGATGGAATGGGGGTGGGATCTAAGATTCTGGGAATCTGTGATTGCGCAACATATTCATTTGCTTTGTCTGACGCATTATATACAGTGACTTTTTCTTAGGTAGATTTATTAGATGCGTATGCGTATACTTAAATATCTTGTTGCCAGGTTTTGTGTATACGTGCAGTGAACTTTGTTTCTAGTGACACTTTTTTGCCCTTTATCAAGCTGTATCTTCGCATTTGTAGATATATTCAATTGTATCTTCGCATTTATAATGTACGAGTGCGAGTGAAATGAAAGTTAGCCTAACCACCCCGCGCAATAATAGTTCGGTTTATTATCTGCGAGGCATGCGCGTAGCACACAGACATCTCTCATTTACAAAAGAGACACGCAGGTGTGAGGATAAATGTTCTCATACACTGGGTTGAACATGTTTGCGTGACGTAATGGATGCTCCAGAAGTTGAGCAGCGTGGTGCCGTGAGGTTTTTGACAGCTAAAGCTTTTTCCCAAAAAGAAATTAGTCGCCGTATGGCTGCCGCGTTCGTTGAACACTTCATTTCATTGGCCACTGTGAAGCGTTGGAGTAAACGGTTCAAAGAAGGACATGAAAGTTGGAAAGACGATCCAAGACCGGGCCAAAGCCACCGTGTAATCACCCCCAACAAAATTCCAAAGCTTGATGATCTGATGAGACAAACACGGAGGATAAGCATCGATGAACTGGCAGAGCGTGTGGACATCAGTCACGGTTCGGTTCACACCATTATTCATGAACATCTTGGTTCTCGGATCTTGTGTGCGCAATCGATGCCCAAGATTTTGAACCACCGCCAGAAGACGGAGAAGTTCGGCGCTGCCTTGACTCATCTGATCCGGTATCATAATGAGGGTGACGACTTCTTTTCTGCAACTGTGATCGGGGACAAACCATGGTGCCACTACTACGAGCCTGAAACACGACGGCAAAGCTTACAGTGGAAACATTCGAACTCACCACCCCCAGAGAACGCGAAGGCCGTCATTACCGCCGGAAAGGTGTTGCGTTTTTTTTTCGATCGTCAGGGGCCATTACTGATAGAATTTGCTAAATCTTGAGAGACTCTCAATTATTTCCGATATTGTGAAACAACGGATCGGCTGCGAGTCTCAATCAAGAACAAACGACGTGGAAAATTGACGAATGGGGTCATCTTGTTCCACAACAATGACCGCCCCGACGTCGCTGATGTGGTTAATATAAAACTGGCAAAGTTCAAGTGGGAAACGCTGCAACATCCGCCACACAGCTCAGACCTGTCGCCATGTGGCTTCCACATGTTGGGGCAGCTGAAAAAACAGCTCAAGGGAACCAGATTCGTGCCGGACTATGACGTGAAAGAGTCAGTCGCAGGCTTTTTGAAGCAGCAACCCAAAGAGCTTTATGAGACGGGAATCACGCGACTGGCTAGTCAATGGCAGAAATGTCTAAATGCTCATGAAGAGTACTTTTAAATAAAGTACCCCGTTTGTCATGTATTCCAACTGGCTCGTTTTCATTTGACTCGCCCTCGTATATTTTGCAGAACTCCCACTTTTTATACGTGCTCTCTGTTGCAACTATAATTTCGATGCAATTACTCACGGCACACGACCGGACACACGACTGCTCGTGCGTAATACATTCGAACAAATGACAGTGTCATGAGATTTTTCACTGGCCGTTGCATATGTACAAGAATGTGAACAAGGTTATTGAATGACAAAGTTTCAATAAGACATTTGTCATCAACTTGTTCATTTCATGGCCTTTACATTTTTCATATCAGCAGCATGCACTGCTTTGCTGGTTTCGAACTGATATAGTTGTAAAGCTCGTGTGATATTTTCTTTACTTATTAGATAGGCTAAAGACATGAAAGCGTTGACACCAGGTATTCTGGGCATAATTTTTGGCGCATACGAGTACATTTATTTACGAAAAAATACATATTTTACTTGTTTTGACAGTGTGTAGCGTTCAAGAATTCGTTTTCAGCATCTTCGGCAATGACAATGCAGTTATTATTCATCTATCTGAAACCTCGACAAATTGTTTAAAAGGAAGATTTAGCTCGGGCCTAATTCCGACGCGGCCTATTCAAGTACATGTGAAACGCAGAAACACTCTTCTGAGATAACCCCTCGATCGCGTTTCTTGACATTTGTTGCACTTGAGAGAGAAAGTTAAATTATAGTGTCTGTTGGAAGCGGAATTACGATATAGGGTCTGAACTTTGTTTAAATATCTTGAAAAATTCGAAAGTTCGAAAGAAAGAATAGAAGCACGACGTTTAAAGCTGATAGCTCTGCATCAAGAACAGATATCGCGGTTCTGTACACGGCATCTATTATAACAGTCAAAGCGGACAAATATTATATGTCAATTTGTATCTTACGTGAACTGGTTACGTTGTGCACAATGGTTCTGCAAAAGCCGTATTTCCATAATACAAATATTTTTGAGACTCATGTGTGACATATCAATTTTGTCCGCTGTAGATGTACTAATTAATGCAATTCACAGAATTGCGATGCTATTTTTCTTTGTTGAGTTACAGAGCGTTAAACTTGATAGTCGCGTTTTCTGATTTCTTCCAATTTTTAATAAAGAAATGACAGCCTAAATGAAAAAATCGAAACGAAAAGTGAGTAGAATTTAAGTTTTTATTTTAAATGCAACAAACCTGGTCAAATGTGGTGTAGTGGTTGCCGAGAAAAACGTATTTACATGTATTTATATGAGCACCCGAGCTAAAGCTTCTTAAGGAGGAGGCCGAGCTGCATTGTGAGCCCCCCCCGAACAATATTTCTGGCTGTGCCACTGCATGCGAAATATGTTTGCGCGAAAACGTTTTCTATGGAAAAGATTTCTCCTGCTTTGTACAATCCGTGTAGTGGACAACTAGTATATGGTAGCTCATTGTACCATAACATAATGATCTGCCGCCTACCTTTTCTTGCACGTCCCGCTTCTCCTTACCCCAGTGAGGAGTAGCAGGCTACAGGCGCGCTCTCCAGACAGACCTCTCCTCCTTTCTCTTCATTAAAATGCACTCGCTCTCTCTCTCTGCTGCCCATGATTGCATTTTTCATATTAATCTACGTTAGATAATTTTCCGGCCTGGTACATTGGAAATTGTAAATGAAGGTGCTAGCACACTGGTGATCTTTCCAGTTAGCGTCGCTAGTACTTCACTGCTAAGTACTGAGCTGAAGAAGGCCGTCTCGTACGGTTACTTCAGGGAACCATTGATTCTCCGCTATGTTTACGTTTGACTAATCTACTACAATTATTGGCGTCTCATTAAGACATCGCGGAACACTTCCGACAATTCCGAGCACATTGACATAATAGGAACACTTCCTAAAAATAACGCCTTCAGCAGAGAACAGTCTTCATGTTGCGCACACCTATCATCTCAATGGGATGATTGACGTACATTTGTGCTACAGTTGTGTGGATGAGGAGTCAATACACCATCTTGTATGCATCTGTCCTCGGTACAACAGCCAGCACCTTCATATCCGTACCGCATTTGACCACTTGGACTGAAGATCACTCTCGAAGTCTCGGTAATCATTCTCGATTAATGTGACAACGGCTCTCGGACTGTAGCTACATGTATCGCAAGCTCAAAAAGCGACACGTGGTTTGCTGTAATTTCTGAAAACCTACCGATATCAGTGACTGACTGTAGTCTCTATGTAAACCTCCAGTTTCTTTCCATCCCTTAAACCCCTTCCCCTTCTGGAAGGTAGCAAACCGGGCATTTATCTAGTTTACTCCCCCCCACCCCCCATTTCCTTACCGTTTTCTATCCCGCTCTTTTATCTCACTGCTTTGCTTTGGGAGGGGCAGACCACTGTGAGAAGGTCCTCCAGCAGAGATCTTCTGACCGAGGACAGAGGGTAGACGACACTGTTTCCTTTTCTGCGCATATCCGAAATTCTTGATCAGTGGGCCCTTTAATTTTTTCAAACAAATTTTCCAACATCGTCGTCTGCAAACCAAACCTTCAAACTGCAATCCGGCTATCGGGCTTTCCCATCCGCGACCTGTAGTGTGCTCAGTAAGGTCGTCGTCTATGTTAGGTGTGAGCTCGCTTACTAGCGACATTCAGTTTTGCCTCGCGACGATGACAAATACATGTGCTTAACTGTAAAAACAAAGAAGTTTACATTCACTCTTCTTGCTGCATGTATTTATCCAACCAGTCGTTTTGACACGCAGCGACTGGATGCTTTGTTATCCGCAACATCTGCAACTCGGATTCTTAGAGCGCGTTTTAACACACATCACCCTTTCTGAGGGAGTTTGAATACAGACCCCTAAGGAAGAAAACTAGTAGCATTCGCCTAGGAACAAGAGCTTTGTTGTCTCAATGAAAGCAGCCCGACATATTTATGGGGACTGACCTACAGCAGCTGTCTGGACTTCACTTTGGTCTCTCGGTGTCATGGAATCAACGTAAAGTGGTTCTCAGACATATAAAGCCACGGAAGTGATCACGCTCCTACCTATTCCAAGAACAGGGGAGTTACCATGTCTCTGTTTACTGCCCTCCATAAAACATAGCGGACGAATTTCGTGTTGCTTATGGTAGACGAATGTCAAAAAGGCCACTCGTCATTTCTGGAGAATCAGATTCGAAATGCACTGCAATAGGCTATGTTCATTTTTAGGACTTCTTCAAAGTATACAGAATTTGAAGGTGAATTGGAAAGGTTTTGAGTGATTCGCTGACGAGCAGAAAGAAGATAGAGGCGCACCAAATGTATTCACGATGAACGAGGCGAGGCGTATCCAAAAGAAAATCCAGCGCCGCATCGATACGTTACAATCTTGTAACGTATCGATCCTTGGATCTTTGTAAGCTTTTGTCCCATAGATGGAGAACTCTGGGACTCCGAAACCGCGCCACCTTTTTAAGTATCACCCCCTGCATCAAGGGCGATGTAATATCGACGTGTGTGTGCAAGAATTGCTGGCTTGCCGTCACTACCTGTATCACTATTACGTACTGTTCCGGAATCCCAGGAATCTTGCATGGATCTCATGTTTTTATGGAGGAGCTAGAAGCAGCGCTGGCGACTTGTAAAACGCCGTGTACACTTGTGTCTGACGGAGTCACAAACAAGGCAATTTGAAACGTAGGCCTGAAAGCCCGCAGTGCACTCTTGGAGAGATACAACGAATCCTGGCACGAAGGATTGCTTCCTTGTGAGCGGAAGGACACCCACCTAGTACCTTTGCTTAAGACTTTTAAATCTACATTAAACTTCGCATCATTTAATCCCATGGTTCTTGCCAATTGCTTTGGGAAACTGATGCAAAGGATGGTCTGACGCGCCTTGGATGGTACTTAGCCGCATGCAATGGCGGTCTTCCGGCGAGGTCGGTCATCCGTCGATAACGTACTTGATTTAGCAACATCTATTTAACATCAAAAGAGCATGAAACGAATAACGGTGGCAATGTTTCTTGATGTCAAAAGCGCATATGATAATGCAGCACACCAAGCAATCCTTGGTGCTGTGACTGATGTGGGCATTGGTTGCCGTGCCCTGCGCTGGATTCACAGCTATTTGGAGGACAGATCCTTCTTCGTGCTTACAGAGGATGGCATGACATCCCACCGTCTAACCAGCAAAGGTGTGCCCCAAGGCGGAGCCCCACGATCTTCAACGTAACACTGTCGGGCCCTGTTGTACAATTGCCAAGGACGGTCCAGATATCCACCTATACAGATGATTTCTGCATCTGGGCGTCCACCGTGACACGTCCGCAGATACGAGTGATGCTCCAGAAGACGGTCACACAAACGTCTTCTAGACCTGCATACGAAAGGCCTAGTACTCTCCTCAGAAAAGTGCCGATTAGTCGCATTTACACGCAAAACAATGACTCCATATCTTATACACGTAAATAGACAAGTAATTGCATACCAACCAAAGTACCGTTTTCTTGGAGTCACCACCGACCGTGACTTGTCTTAGACGCCACATATTTCATATATAAAGAACGGGTTGACTGAAATAGCCCTTGCATTCAAATTTGTCGGCGGAAAGTCTTGGGGCGCATCCGTGCAATCGATGCTACTGTTATACCATGTATTATTTATGAGCTTCTTAAGACACAGCCTACCTGAGTATGCAAGCTCAAGTTCTACGGACGCGCCTCGGCCTCCCTAAGTGTGCATCCACAGCAGCCCCAATTGCCATAGTGCATGACCACCCTAATGCAACAGGCATTGCAGTCGACGCTCTAAGAGTGCACATTCGACAAGCCGCAAGGATATACTCTCACCATCTTGCATGTCTACCAACAGCTAGGCCGCATACGAGTTATAGTCGCCTCCTGACCACTAACCGAGCATCGCTACCATCGAATTACGTCCCAGCCGCATGGCTTTCGTTGCCATTGTGATTTCTGCATTCACCTCAACTATATGCCTTACCATTCCAGGCATCAGGTAGAAGGCACAAATGTTGTCAGCAACACCGAGGCAGGTAGCATTGTTTCTACTAGATGAAGTCCATAGTTACCGCTTACGCCTTTGCACCGATGACTCGGTCATGCCCTCTAGTTCAGCAGCTTCACTATTTATTCCAGCAAAATCTGCAGTGATAAGATTCGGGACGTGGAACTTGACATCAACGACGGCTCGCGAACTTGCAGCTCTGCGTGCATGGAACAATTGAATTTATCGATTAGGACACGTCTCAGAAATGGTCCGGTCCATCTTCTGCGATTCCAAGGCTGCCCTCCAAAGCTTTCGCTCTGCATTACACCGTGGGCCCCATGAATGACTTGTCGCAAACACACGAGACATTGACCATCGGTAAGTTAAGAAAGGACATGACATCGTATTTCAATGGTTGCCAAGTCGTTGTGGCATCCTTGGAAACGAGCTAACAGACACAGCCGCTCGATCTTCTCATGACAGTGGCGATTGCGTCACTATCCCGATGTCAAGAACAGACGCAGCGGCAAAGCTCTGTGCGCTTGCTCGCGAGCTTGCGTTGGTCCAATGGAATTCGGTAGACTTTAAAAACCAGCGCCTGTGTTCGCTGTATGCTCGTCTGAAGCTCCGCCTTCCACATGGCCTACCATGACGGAAGATAACTCTCATTTGTCGTCTGTGGTGTGGAGTCTATAGTGTTTACTGATGCGTACTCCTACCTCATCGGAATAGCCACAGGTCCAGAATATGAAGTTTGCGGGTGCAAAGAGGCGATAGTGCACCTTCTGCGTGAATGTCCTCTTTTTAGTGCCCCCAAAAAATCCTCAGCACCACGCCTGAGAGTGATAACTGTGCTCTTACGGAAGCCAGAATTCTTGGACCCTGGTCCCAGCCAAAGTCGGCTCGAACTGCTCTAAAACCGCTACGGTGCTTTAAAAAAAAAAAAAAAATACGGGCCTGATCGAGAAACCAAAGTGTGCGAAATGATGCGCTCTCTTTTATTTTTTTCTTGCTTTTTTTCCTTTTTTAAGCCCTCGTCCCATCCTCGTGGGCAGAGTAGCCAAGCGGACGCTTAATATGGTTAAGCTTTCTGCAATTCACCTCTTGTTTTCTCCCCTTTCTCTCTCGGTGCATACATCATGTACTAACATGGGTAGCCACTATTCCTGATGAGACAATGATGCAAACGCGGCTAGATTGGAGGTGGTTGAGCCGGAAATGCGTGGCGACTATTGGGTTGCATATTCAAATACGCGTCTCTTCAGAAGCCACTTACGGCCCCTACGGAGACGCGTAAGCCATATCCTACTATAGCAGCGTAGGCAGAAAGAAAGATGTACCCTCGCGCTCAATATGAGTTGCAACAACGGTGTAAATTTCTGCAGTGGGAAGAACTGCAGTGTTGAAATAATGGTGAAAAAGGACGAAGGAAGAAAAAATACAAAAGGACAAACACGAGCGCTGTGTCCTCTTTCATTCCTTCTTCCTTCGTCCTTTCTTACCCTTCTTTCTGCACTTCAGTGCTTTGCACTGCAGAAATTTACACCATGAAATTAAACGAACCCCTCCACATCGCTATTCTTACTACGAGTTGCAACACCAAAGTCCTTTTTTTTCGATTTGTATAGGAGCTGACATGCTGCCATACAGTGTCTGAATGGCAGCGCGGCAACGTCTACACATAGAAAAATTAAATAAGTAGAAACTACTGAGCTCCGTTCCGAATACTGGTAGCACACTGTTTACAAGAAAAATGGTACTTCTTATTTTTATTATTGAACGAATTAAGGGGTGTATGCTATGTTTCAACTCGTATTCAGCACGAAAATATATGTCAACGTTCACTGCAAATGAATGCTTCTCTAAGCCCTTTGGACTTACGTGAAAGTACAGTTCACGTATTAGTGTTTTTTCTTCTTCGTCAGATCTGCTGCATGTCACTGTGACTTCACAACCTTACTGGATACGTTGCGGTAAACGTGGAAGCAGCGGGGAGGGAGACAGGAAGAGAGGAAGGAAAAGAGGGAGGAAAAGAGGGAGGGTGGGATTAGCAATGCGTACACGTGGTGCTGTCTAAGACACCTACAGTTGGTCACAGAGTCCATCTGTTTCCAAAAACTGAAGCAACGTTCTGAAGCTTCATAGGGGCCTTAAGAGACGCCGTGCAATGGGGACTGGGGAAGGGCCTATATATTTTTTTCATCATGATTTGGAGGCAAATCCTGACGATGGTAGCCTACTTTCTTTTAAAAAAACATAAAAGAGATTTAATCATGTTTAATAGAGATGGTTACTCGTTTTAACACTGTTATTATTAAGAATGTTTTAAGTAGGTACACATGTGCTAGTTGGTGGAGAGAGAGAGAGAGATAAACGAGATGGGAAAGGCAGGGAGGTTAACCGGATGATATTCTGGTTTGCTGTTTTGCTCTGGAGGAAAAGTTAGGGGAAATAAAAGACGGGAAGAACTGTGGAGAGAAAAAGCAAAGAAACGAACAAAAAGATGTAGGGGAGGTCTTGAACGTCCATGAGAATTACATTCTCTCTAATAAGGTACTCGAATATAAAAATTAAAATAAGAGTGCCTTCACGTTTTTGTGGTGTGGCGACTCCATAGTTCGGCAATCGTGGACTGTCTGCTCCGAAAACGGCCGGTCGTTTGGTGGAAGTTCCTACTTGACGTAAAGTAGCGAAGAAACAATGTTCATAACAGGAGTGCTATTGTTTCAGCGTGCTGGTCTGTGTTAGCGCTACACTGTATCAAGTATGAATGTTTTAAGATAAGAAGGAATACCACAAGCTCGGAGAGACTACAAATTAGTTTGCTAACGAGAGTAAATGAACTCTGCACATAGTCGCAGACACATTGAAACATACAGAAAGAAAAGGCGGAGACAAATAGCGCCGCACACTACATAATTATTGCCTACACACGAGCGTATGCTCAGTTCCAAACAAGTACAGGAGTACGCGATGCTGCCCAGCGGCCTAGTAATCAATGGGCCATACACGCAGTGACTTCATTGTAACTTGTCGTGGTTGAATCGAACGTCTTTATCGACATATTGAGGTACTGACCACCATGCCGCCACAACAGGTGTCTATTTTGTTCACCAGGAAAGATATGTAAGATTGCACGATATCAAAAGACAAGCTGATTATTATGGGATCAAGAAAAAAAATACTGGTACAGAAGTAACGTTGATTGCTTTCAAACTTTTATGTGCCTAACTCTGGTTAAGTCACGTGGTTATCGCGCACGTACAAGCTGTAAAAATGGGCAAACGTGACTGCGAGCACTGACGGAAGGGGGGAGGCGGAACGTATAGCGAGATTGTAAAGCACGTTTCATGTTTCACGTGTGGCTGCGCAAAGTGGTCCGAAAAACTCCTAAATTACTGCCGGTGCACAGCCATAATGGACAAGGGCCGTAACGTAACTAATACAGCTACTGCTATACGATCAACGTTATAACGTCGCCTTGCTGAAGCACGCGCAATTGTCCAAAGCTGCACTGCCAATAGCGGAACAAATAGCCAAATGACGACCAACCGACGTACCGATCAGCCCAGCGAGCTCGTCTGCCTACGGCGCCCACATAAAACGCCGCGAACACTACGCGGTTCTTCTCTCACAGCCTTCGTAACTTGACGATCAAAAGTTGCGTGAATGGCGGCGACGCTCGGACGCAATGAAACATAAAGTCCATTACGTTCCTCCAACGCGTACCCTGAAAACGTGGCGGCGGATAGCGTGGCAGCAGCTGACTGGTTATTGACGAGCCAGGGAAGGCTCAGGCCCAACACTTGCGCAATAACGATTGCACTCCCGCGGCTGTAGCGATCGAAGGAAGCGGAGACTGAAAAAGACAGCCAGCTTTGTTTAACCTCGGCGTGCAGTGCTCATACGCACGCACAAACGGGTGCGCCGAATAGCGATTGCACGCCTCCTGATGTGATGCTGCGCCGTAATGGCGTCGACCATTTTGAGGATGCACGGTGTGGGCCACACAGGCCTCGGTGCGGCTCGGTCACGTCGCCCGTTTCGCTAGCCTGAAAAAAGAACGCGGAGCAGCTTTGCAGCTAACGCTTTCTCTACATATTTATGTTTGTCAGTTTTCTTACTCGGGCGATTTATGGATCGTTAATGTCTCTCCAGCATCCGCAAAAAAGCCGTGACAAGCCGAGAAGGCAGGGATGTGTGACATAAATCTCCGGTGTACGCGTGTATAGCCAGTCGCGGAAACAGTTACAGCAGCGAGACTCTTTTTATACTTCGAGTATCGCACGCTCGCCAGCGAGTTGCAGTCGGGCTTCGAGGTCTTTTATTCAGCCAGAAAAGAGCCTGTAGGGCGAGTTGATGCCCGGTTAGATACGCGCGGTGTTTTCTTCGCCACTGGGCGCTATGCGGAGAATAACGGCACCCCTTGTTCAATTCCAAACGAGGAGCCATTTTTAAGCTCGCATCAACGGAGGAAAAGGTGGCCCGGCCTGTTTTCAGGAGAAAAGCTACGGAAGTAGTTTTCCTGCTCGATTCATAACGAACGAAATATCTTCCCTTTTGCATCGCCCCCGATTATGAGCGCTTCGTTGTTTCTGATTGGTTGTTCCACGAGTGGAAATGCTTTCCGTATTCTTGTCTTCCTCCAAGAAAAAGATATATCCAAGACAAAGTGCTTGTTCGATTGGGAAATATTTGGTGGTATCACATCGATGAAACCATGTATAGCTGAACTCGGCTCTAACAAATACAAGGAAACAAATCTGAGGAATGTCGAAACGTTTCAGCATGACCAGGATTGTAATTCGATCTGATTGAATTCTTTGATATCTAATAAGGACATCTTGGCTGTCCTAACTGTGCACTTGTTTAGTTTTATCAAGCACACTTTGCTAGGTGCCATGGTATTGCTGTTTCGGAAACAGTGCTCTGCCGCTTACGTTTGAGCGTCGCATTCACCAATGCATGCATTTCTGATTGGAATGGCTGATAGCGCCGAGTGCAATGCCTGCGGTGTCGAGGAAAGCATAGAACACATACTGTGCTACTGCCCATCTTTTGAAAATGAAAGGCAAGACCTCTGCACAGCTCTCAATCAACTAGATGGAATGCCGTTCACCTTGAATAAGATCTTGGGACCATGGCCTCGCATATCGCAGCTACAAAAGGCCACAACAGCGTTGCTGCGATATTTGAAAGCGACCGGATTGAGTCAGCGTCTGTGATTCGGAGTGAGTGACCGACTGATATCTCCAGTTGACTCTCTCTTCTTTTAATCTTTCCGTCCCCCTTTCCCTTTCCCCAGTGTAGGGTAGCCAACCGGGCTCAGTCCTGGTTAACGTCCCTACCTTTCATTTATCATTTTCTTTCTCTCTCTCTCCAAAGAGAAGATGAGAAATAGAGAGAGAGAGAGAGAGAAAGGCAGGGAGGCTAACCAGGTTGCACGTGGTTTGCTACACTACAGTGGGGAAGAGGGAAGTGATAAGAGAAAGGAAAGGGGGAAGCGAGAAGGAAGGTATGTACGAATGATACGCGCACGCACGCATGAGAGCGCTCACCGCTCATTCAGCGGTGAAATAGAAGCAATGAAATGATTCTTATGGCCTAGCGGTGTCTTACGATCCTGAAAAACTGCTTGTATGCTCATACGACAAATGGCCTTCAGCACTTCAGCAATTCCATGCATGTGGACAAAAAGTGCATTTGCGCAGTTTCTTTCTTTTGTTTAGATAAGAGCCCTATTTGTTTGCTTAATGTTATGGATGCAGGTGTAGTATCACATTGCGGTCCCTCGCCATCACTTTTTAGTCTCAATTGCCGCGTCATTTGGTGGCACTTAAATTGTGCCACACATTCATTTCTCGTCATCGGGGATGATGCCGCGATATGTTTCACACAATGTACAATTTTCTCTATAAGCTGGGGCAAATAAACTATTATGCACTTGGCATATACAGCGCTGCCTGAATCTAGCCTTATGTTACATCAAAATATTTTGCCTTATCGTTTCTGGCTTAATTATGAAAAAATGATGGAAGCCTTTGTCCACTTAGGTGAACACTGAGTCTGAGAGGGTTAAGGAGTCTATACCAGTTGCGTAACATGGGCACATACTAATTATGGAGGATTTTCAAAGTTTAGTCCCCTCACCCAGCTGCACACACCTAGTGGTACAAGCGCAGTGGCTCAAGATTGGGGCAGGCCAGATATATGAACAACATCAAAACCAAGGAAGCCGTTGAATACTACGCTCTATTTCGTTAACGGGTCAGTTTGCTTTATATATACATATGAACCAACCATAAGGTGCAGGCTTCATGTCATGATGTGCTGCTTTATTATGAACAGAAGTGTGCTTGCTGGCTCTACCTCGTCTGTCATGGAGCACGGCTCAGGTGCCTCTAAGGCGAAACACCGACGACGGAAAACGCCGACTACCCACTGAAGCCAATTTTGGGGGAGGCTTCCGAAGAAAACTTCTCTTTAAGAATTGCTGTAGTGAGTGTTAGAAAGAGAGAGGAACATAGGCTTTAAATGAAAACTCGATAGGTTAGCTTTAATCTTGCATAAATGCATCTGTATATGCGTAAACGAATTGGCATGCCTGTGTGTGTTTCTGCAAAGTAGCAAACCGAATAATGAGAAACTATGGCACATTGACGACGGGAGCTCATGAGACTGAATAGGGGAAGAATGTCATTATATGATACAAGCATTTTATACCGTTTAGGATATTTCCTTAATGAACTATTTATATTTGTGCTTCCAATGTTGCGTAAAAAAATCCTGTGTAATTTCTGCTTGCTGTGTGAAAAGAATTATCATTTCTACGCGTAGCAGTGGTGGTGATAAGATTCAAGAGCCTGTGTAGTTGATATAGTGAGCAACTTTTTTATGCTTACACTTGTTTGCTACTGTTATGCAATGTTGTAAATGCTCTAACTCGTTTTAGCTCTACTTCTAGCATTTCGCAATTAGCTGTTCCGAAGTGTCCAGCCCCTAAACGTCGCAAGGTTTAGTTTTTCACTTAAAATTGTTCAGTGAATCGGTTCAATCCAAGGGTACTAACGCAGATTTACGTTATTTCCCCATGGAGTCAAAAATTTTATAGCAATGTGACACGACCAGCCACAACTCAAACCTGATATGTCTTTCAGGCACGAACGAGCAAGGAACTATTACCTCTACACGTCTTCAAGCACAAGTCGGGCGTCAATCAATCTTGACACCCACGGGAAACACGTTTTCTATGGTTTTCTGGTCGTTGTCGAAGTTAGAAACTTTCTGTTTTACAGTTCCCATCCAAAAAAAAAGTAAAAGGAAATGTTAAAGACAGCTACTCATACGCTTTATTATAGAACGCATTCATGACTGACCCCGGTGTACGAAGTTAGAGGCTCGCGACAGCTCCACAGAGAAGTGCGTTCGCTCGAGAGCGACCATTCGATGTGACTGATGAAACGGCGTAAAAAAAACCCTGCTGTGCTGGCGAATTGACAGGAAAGGAAAAGTTTGCTGGACCGACGGCTGTGGCACAGTAGAGAATCGTCCACTGGCGGTTCGCGTGCTCTGCAGCGGGCATGTACACGGTGCGGGGCGTTCATCATTCCTGTTGAACGGCGCCCCGTTGCGTGCTTTTGTTCGAGGCCGCGCGATCTTGAACGCTCACCCTCCCCTTTTGAAGTGGCTGGACACGGCTTTTATTTCGTTCACCGTAGCTTCTGACTTCTGGCTTGCATCAAGTGACTGATTCTGTTTATTTAGTCTTTTTTTTTTCAATTTCAACTGAAGACATGTCCTCGTAGCCACTCGGTTGAACTATTTGGGATCTCCCGGTGCCGCTGACGTGCGTACTTCAACAAGTTTAGCAGTGGCGGTGCCGACTATTCCGGAGAATTGGTGCCGACAACAGCCGTGGACACTTTGCTCCTTTCTGATATTATGATCTTGAACGGAAAGAGAACCCTTTTTAACCAGTTCCTTTTAAAGATAGATGTAGAGAAGATGATGGAAGTGGCGCTGCAGTGATTTATAGTATATTTTTTGTCAAACTCTTTGCTGCTGCCTCACTGAAAATCACACGTTCCTGTGTAGTGGCATTCTTGTGGCATCCGAAGTGTCCTTGTGCTGTCGAGGGTGAGCTGAAGTCTAGGCCTATACGCACTCGTCTATCTCTAGCAGTAGGCCCACCACTGAAGTCCTTTGGCACGGCCTGTTAACATTGTGATTTTGTTGGTTTAGTACGTTTTGAGGAGTCACTATAAAATGCGAAGGCATACCACATATGTATTTATGTACACGTGGCGTCTCTTGCCTATGTAAGGGTTCAAGTAGACATCTCTCGTCTAGACCCTCTTTGGAGCCTTGGGAATAGACCGCGTAGACACCTGTTATTTGATTGTTTATATTTTTTTTGCCTCAACCATAACACTGTTCAAAAACACTGTGAATACGTGCTATACGTAGCGTTACGTGTAATTATTGAAAACGGTGTATTGGTGTCTGTGGACATTAGAGATAAGAGTACTTAGGCTAAATACTGATAAAAACTTTTTCTGCGGAAATTTAGTTTAATATCAAACACGTTGGAGAAATAACCTTGCAATAGCGAACTGTGAGGTGAGAGCCCATGCCGTTTAAACGAAAGTGGCTGCAAGCAATCAGCGACGCCATACTGATTTCCTATTTTCGTTGGCGTCTACTTTGGAATGGGAACACCGATCCCTCTAGCATGACGTCTTAACTCCGACTTTCCAGATCTTTTAAAGTTTAGTGCGCGCTAAAAGAAGGCGTGTTATTTGGCTGTGCTCACCACTAATTCTGAAAATGGAGTGATTAGTTCTCAGGCAATGGTCCTTGAGGCCACATCACGTTCAACAACCGACTGTTCAGTGATACACCGACGCACTTTCAAGCACGTGAGGGTAAACGGCTTACCTAATTGTTTGTTTATTCGGTCTGTTGGTATTTTACACATGCAAAACGGCACAATAGTAACTGCATTTATTTTATTTGCAATAGTGTCGTATGTATTATGAACGCTGACCTTTGTTCTCAGTGTCTGCGTTTGGCTCCACACGCGCAGAAATGAGCACTTTCCTTGGCAACTTGACCAAGCGTAACGTTTGCTTGGGGATAGGGTGCGTAGACAGAGAAAATGTTTCTTTTTTTTTTTTCTTTCGTCAGAGTATCTACACTGAGTATATACGCAGTTCACAGGGTCATGTATGTTCGTGAATGCGAGCAATGTCACAAGGCGCGCTACTCATTTTCAACAGTTGACAAAAAAGTCGATGCTGTTGAACGAAATAAAGAGAGAGAGAGAGAGCAAAGACAGGAAAGGCAGGGAGGTCAACCAGACAAGCGCCCGGTTCGCTACCCTACACTGGCAGTGGAAACAGCAGGTTGCCATTATCCCTGAAGAGACAAGTGTATAACACTTGTGTCTTATCAGTACTCACCTACGGGGCAGAAACCTGGAGGCTTAGGAAAAGGGTTCTACTTAAATTGAGGACGACGCAACGAGCTATGGGAAGAAGAATGATGGGTGTAACGTTAAGGGGATAAGAAGAGAGCAGATTGGGTGAGGGAACAAACTCGAGTTAATGACACCTTAGTTGAAATCAAGAAAATGAAATGGGGCATGGGCAGGGCATATGCATGTAATGAGGAGGGAAGATAACCGATGGTCATTAAGGCTTCGGAATGGATTCCAATAGAAGGGAATCGTAGCAGGAGGCGGCAGAAAGTTAGGTGGGTGGATGACATTAAGAAGTTTGCAGGGACAACATGGCCGCAATTAGCACATGACCAGGGTAGTTGGGGAAGCATGGTAGAGGCCTTTGCCCTGCCGTGGGCGTAGCCAGGCTGATAATGATGATGATGACTGGGAGTGGGGAAAGGGGAATACAAAGAGGGAAAGAGAGAGAGAGAGAGAGAGTGAGCACTGAGTGCGAGTGGGAGAATGCATAGGGACACTATGCACTGTTGCTTAAGCCGGTGCACTTCAAGTAGTGTACAAGTGCCCGAATCGCTTTTCGGGCCAGTGACGGGTGTGGCCACGGTCCGAGTATCTTTGACTCGGAGAACGGTCATCAATCCAGTAGGTTTAAAGTTGTCCGCAGAGAGAGGCGTTGTACGTCGTAGAGCGGGCAGGCACACAATAAGTGCTCGATCGTTTTTGCGCACCTGCAGGAGTCGCACACCGGGTTCTCGGCTATTCTCATACGATAGGAGTACGCGTTCGTGAACGCCACTTCAAGCCACAAGCGGCACAGCAAGGTTGTTTCACCGCGGGTAAGGCTATATGACAGTTACAGCCGTAGCATGGGGTGGAGCTTGTGCAATCGGTAATTGAAGGCACTTGAAGTCTAGAAATCTTGCGGCTTTTTGCTCGCAAGCAGGCGAAGTTCTCTGGCAGCGTACGACCTGGCCAAAGGTAATGGACGCGTCTGGTTGTCTTCGTGGGAGACCGGGCAGCCGTGTCAGCAAAGTTGTTGCCGGCGATGCTACAGTGAGCAGGAATCTATTGAAACAATATTGTGCCCAGTTTCCAGAGCATGGTCGTGTACTTCCCTGATGTCGGATATCATCTTCTCGTAAGTCATCATCATCATCATCTTCTTCATCATCATCATCATCATCCTGGTTACGCCCACTAAAGGTCAAAGGCCTCTCCCATACTTCTCCAACTACCCCGGTCATGTACTAATTGTGGAAATGTCCCTGCAAACTTCTCAATCTCATCTGCCCTCCTAACTTTCTGCCGCCCCCTGTTACGCTTCCCTTCCCTTGGAATCCAGCCCGTAACCCTTAATGACCATCGGTTATTTTCCTTCCTCGTTACATGTCCTGCCCATGCCCATTTATTGATCTTGATTTCAACTAAGATGTCATTAACTCGCGTTTGTTCCATCACCCAATCTGCTTTTTTCTTATCCCTTAACGTTACACCCCCCATTCTTCTTTCCATAGCTCGTTGCGTCGTCCTCAATTTAAGTAGAACCCTTTCCGTAAGCCTCCAGGTTTCTGCCCCGTACGTGAGTACTGGTAAGACACAGCAGTTATACAGTTTTCTCTGGAGGGATAATGGCAACCTGCAGTTCATGATCTGAGAATGCCTGCCAAACGCACCCCAGCCCATTCTTATTCTTCTGATTATTTCAGCCTCATGATCCGGATTCGCGGTCACTACCTGCCCTAAGTACATGTATTCTCATACCACTTCCAGGGCCTCGTTACCTATCGTAAACTGCTGTTCTCTTCCGAGACTGTTAAACATTACTTTAGTTTTCTGCAAAATAATTTTGAGACTCACCCTTCTTGCAAGACGCTCTCACTATCTTTACCAAGGACCCCATGGTGGCGGAACAAGCGGCAATTGCTCTAGCCATCAGGAGTAATAAGTGGGCCTGCATTTACAGTGATTTGAAATCCGCTGTAAAGTGTTTTGATAAAGGCTACGTAGCTGGAGTTTCAGCTAAACTTTTTGAAAACATTGGGATTATGAGAACGGAAATCCGATGGTTTCCTGCGCATATGGGGAAAGTGGACGAGACTCGGGTAAACCTCAGTGAGGTTGCTCATGACATGGCACGAGGACTTGCTAACCATGACAGTCGCAACCGAGCCGTTCACCATCAAGCCAGGGAATCTAGAGATCATTTAATAACATACAACGACGTTACCAAACATTACTATTTAGAACGCGAACTATTCCCATTGCCACATTCAAAATTGAACAGGGCTGAGGCAGTCTCACTGCGCTTATTGCAAACGGGTACATATCCCACACCCTACACAATTAATAAAATATATACAGAGAGGGAGATTAAGATGAACTGCAACGATTGTAATGGCATCATTGGAATCAAACATATGCTGGCGGGGTGTCCCGCGACTCTCCCCAACGTCGTTGAAGAATGGACACAGTGGGAGAAAAGGATTCAAAGCCCATTGTTTCAGGACCAACTAAGGGCAGTCCAGAGGGCCCGTGATGTCGCTGAACGGCTTGGCCTGACAGTGCCAACGTGGGAGCGGCCCGCCTTGGCTTAAGAAGTCGAGCCTCCGGACCTCATTACAATAAAAGTTTTCACACACACACACACCCTTCTTCTTTGCCTCTCTTGGTCAGTGAGCAAGCATTGCAATTGGTCCCCTGAGTTATTAGCAAGACAATATAATCAGCGAATCGCAAGTTACTAAGGTATTCTCTATTAACTCTTATCCCCAATTCTTCCCAATGCAGGTCTCTGAATACATCCTGTAAACACGTAAGTACTGTGATGTAATGCAGACTTGATACTGTGAAGAGCTTCCTTAGAGTGACAAAATACGACCCATTTCTCTGTCGGCTCTTCGGTGACGTACGTCATAGCAGCATATAGAGAGCTGCAAGTTCTGCCGCTGTAAATGTAGTCATGTGTGACCATATTAATTTCACTGTAACCTGCTCAGCTGGAACGACAAATGCGGCAGTTGAGCTGGTAGGTGAGGCCAATCATCCATAACTGGCTGTGAAGGTCCTATCACTGCACCAGACGTATCATGACCGCATACATAAATATAACAAAAATCAGCTGCGGCGTAATGCAAGGATTATATTCGCGTGATTCTACTTGTAATGCGTTAGCATTACGAGTGTCCATGTGGCAAAAAGTGCATGTGTGTAGGTATACATATGGCGAAACTGAAGGCGGTGTGCGCCGGACTACCGTCGATTGCACTTCGCTCTGCTAAAAGGCAGGGCGCCCTTCGAGTGAGCTCCTGAACAACATGTTGCAATGTGGCGAATGCGGCTTAAATCACGGATCGGGGACCTCAAACAGGTGAGACGTGATGCTAATGCATATGTATTGCATTTGGCGCTAAATCGCTACTGCATATTTTTTGTCACCAACCGCTCAAGTCCAGTCGATCTCGGTGGCGACCGCGCCACCATGCCCTCGTGTCTTTGCGAATCACGTAAAAATTACCGGTGGCTGCAAAAAAGACGCACACACAAACACACAAAAAGCACTGACGTTGGGATAATATCACTATGTTAAGTTTTACAACATTACCACGGATTTGTACTTCAGCATTGACATTTTCCCACCTTCACCTTGATGAAACCTGCCTTTCCTCGCACTTTCTCTCCTTTTCGCTTATTTCCTCGTTAACCCGCCCCTGTCATCGCCATCTGGAGCTCGATGCGCTCCGCGTATCGTGAAGCTGACGTCTTCACTATCCAATAATGCACCGTCTTCCATTTCTATAATGCGTATATTTTTATTACGCTCAGCAGGAACATCCGTTGCGCCCACGTCGTACCGAGAAACGCAGACAGAGTTTGCGCAGACAGAGACAGAGAAACCGAGCAACGCCAATTTTCTGCAGAGCAGGAGAGGAGGGAGCCTTGTACTCATGCTGTGAGCTGTCGACTACTGAAAAAAATTATTGTATATTTTTTCAGCATGTGTAGAGAGAGAGAGAGGTTGTATAGACGAAGGAGGCGCTATTGCTGCTTCGTTGCAGAGAGCACGGCTCAGTGCCGTGTAGAGTCATTAGACATTATAGGGAGTTTCCATCTGCTTTTATGACCTTGGTGCTCACTCATCGAATCAACGCGCCGTCGTCGGACGCCCAAAGGAAAATGGTACGTCGGACGCCCAACTTTCCTTCGCAGCGCTTATCTACCAGTATTCTTCTCCTTTACTTCATTTTAACAAAAGATAAGCAGGCGTGCTAGCCAACGAGTGTCATTCACAGCACCGTGTTAGCTCTACACTGCCTGACGTCGGTGTAGAAAGCGTGGACTCCTTCGTTACCCGATGCCAGGCACGTACACAGAAAATGTCAGGTGAAGGAGCATTGCTCTACGTCTTTCGTGTTAAGTTCTGGTTTGAGAATTTTTTTTCGTTCTTTTCTGAAACATTTGTTTTTTTTTTCTTAATCCTTATCTTCTGGCTTTGACAGATAGCCCAATACATAATGAGATGCGTACGCCATAGCTGATGTCTGAAAGGCGTGGAATGCAAGATGATAGCCTCCTACTGGTGAATCTGAACTGTCGTAAAAAAAAAAAAAGAGCAGACATTGAAGAGCTATTCTCAGGGCAACCAAACCAAAACGCCCCTGCCTTAGCTTCTCTTTTGCTATCCTGAAAGTCAATAAGCCCAGCAGCGTCGACATCTGAATCACTTTATGTGAACTTGACAAGTTTTAACGCACTAATGCGCGAGCAAACGTACCATTCTAGTTTGCTGCTGCCGCACTTGTGGCTATATCTGTTTTCTGTTTGGCTTCACTACAGCCTGGAAAGTTCTTTTTTATTAAAAAGAAAATACAGGCCAGGAAGAGCAATGACCATTTTTTTGCTGCTCCCATTTGCCAGGTTTTCAGTTGTTTCCGGTTTCAGAGCTGGAAGATTGGTGCAGATCCCCGAATTTCTTTGATTCGTCTCGAGTACTTCGCCGTGCGTGGTGGTGGTCCAAGAATCATGCTGCGGAAACGTCGATTTCCGAGCTACGACAGAGCAACGGTGAAAAGAAAGAAACGAGCACGCCACGCGCGCTCGCGGCCGCGGGCCTGATGACAAGGACAGAGAGGAAGGAAAGAATGCTGCGGCTTCTCGCCGATGCAATAACGCACACGCTTCGTGTGACAGCACCGGCGACGTACGGACATCACGCAGGCGCTGTCGCCGAAAGGAAAGAGTGGCGACATCGAAAGCCAGAACCGAACAGTGGCAAGTGCGCACGTATAAGCGACGTGAGCGTGGTCTTGCGCCCTGCCTTGTGTCTTTTGGATACACAAGAGTTCTGTGCAGTATACCGGTGGTTGCGGCAGTAGCCGCCCCGCGTCGCATCACGACGAAGGAAAGCGTTCAAGTCTACGCCACCGCATCGGACTTCGGTGCGGTCAAACACACACTATTGCGGTAAATTTTAGAAGTCTTTAGCGGTTGATTCTAGAGAGTTTATTTTGTGCGCCCCGAAAAGAAGCTGGTATGCTTGGTTACCTTAAGTATACTGAGAATAACTCTGAAGCTTCGCTACGGTGAAACCTATGCAAGTTTTACGCTTGAACAGTTGCGCAGCTTAGTGCTTTAGCGTCTGAAAAACCTAAAAACATTAAAATAGACGCTGTAAAATCGATCTGTTTTAGTATATTTGTACTGCATTTTAATGTGTGTGTTTCCCATATTTTTTTTTCTTTTTTTTTTGTGCGCAAGTTGGCTATACTCTTTCAAGCTCTCGTAAGACAAGTCCTCTCGTAAGACAGACCTAACGATAGTTTACTAATGGCGTGAATGATATAACCTAGGGTAATGTCAATCCCGCTGTTAGTCGTTCGTTTGGCTTTCAGCCGGATTACGACAAGGACAACAGCGATTTCATAATTTTAGTCCAAAGTTACCGTCTCTCAGTGAGCGATAAAATAAAGGAGAAAAAACGCTCGAAAGACTTCAACTTTTTCGTTGCCCGTTTGCGAAACGAAGCAACATCCCTCTGAATTGCGCAATCTGTTCAGCTGCCTTTTAAAGCATTCTGAATGCTGAAGCACAGAGCGTACACGTGAAGTTGCTGCGGATTTCCACTGTGATTCGGCGACGAAGGGGTTGGAGACGTCATTTTTTTTTTCGCTCTCCCCCGGCTCGATAACGCTGCACGCAAAACGAAAGCTGGATGGGAAGACGACTGTACCTTTCTTTGTGTGCCTGCTCCGGTA